>NW_011889144.1:170375-173699 GCF_000151845.1 Pteropus vampyrus
TCTCTCTCTCTCTCTCCTCTCCCTCCCCCCACCACCTCAGAAACACAGTTATTCCATAATATTGTTATCCCTTATATGGAAGAATCAAGGGCATGGGAACTAAGTGTGTATTTATCTCACGTGATCGGGCTGGTCATGAATTATGGGTTCTTCTTCATCTCATAGAACCACAGGATGATAGAATTTTAAGACTGAGAGAGACCTCGAGAAATCATTAGTCCCACCACTTATCTCATAGAGCAGGGGGATTCAGCGAAGAGTCCAAGGCCCACTGCACTGGTATTACAGTCAGCTCTCTGTAGCCTGTGTTCCACATCCAGGGATGCAACTCACTGCAAATTGAAAATATTCAGGAAAAAAAATATTACGTTGTTGCCGAAGTATATTATGTAGCTGGGCCTATGATGGTTGCCTCAGGACTGAACATGTACAGACATTTTTTCTTGTCATTTTTCCCTAAACAGTACAGTATAACAACCATTTACATAGCATTTACATTGTATTAGGTATTTTAAGTAATCTAGAGATGCTTTAAAGTGTACAGGAGGATGTGTGTTGGTTATATGCAAATACGACCCCATTTTATATGAGGAACTTGATCATCCTCAAATTTTGGTATCTTCCGGGGGTCCTGGAACCAATCCCCCGTATGTACTGAGGGATGACTCTATTCTAATTCCTTAATTAGGTTTGGAAGGCTATTGCTATGTTCTTCTAGTCAATCAACCAGGTACAATGCTCCACTTCTCCAAGCCTTTTTCTTTTGCAGAAAAGCTCGATCGTGTCTTTTCTGTGTCCTCCTCAGGGTTGTGGGAGGTTCCAGCCAGCTGGAGTGGGTAGAAACACTTCATAAACTGGAATGGTCCAAATAAAGCCAAGGCAAGTTCACTGTTTTCTGTCTGAGAAATGTGCTGAATAATTGCCTGAATCTTAGGGCTGAGATTAGATTTTTCTGTACATTGTGTGTCGGGGACATTGCAAAAGGAGGAATAATAAAATAAAAGGACATCTGACACTGTCCAATCATTTCCACAAATGAACATCTGCAGAGTGAGATGTTTTTATGAACTAGTTGGACAGACAGATATTCAATTCGGCCCCCATCAGTTTCCAGTTGGGCCATGCCAGGCAAGTCTCATGGAAGCTCCAGCTGCCTCCTGGGCTATTCCACGGGTTTAATGAGGGCAAAGCTGAACACCTGGTGCTGCACCTGCCTCATGATGGTTGTCCAGTCTGGCGCTCCTTCTACTCTACTCTTCTGTGGCTCTAGAACAGAATCCCTGGAAAAGGCTCCTTTGGCTCTGGGGAAATTCAATGCTGAGAGGGAGATAGGCGTGGCCTGAGTTCGCCTCTCAAGGGACTTATCCTCCATGATGAAGGCTGTTTCTCTCAGATCTGTCTGGGCACCCCTACGTGAGATCTAGTGGGGTACCTGGAAGAGGCTCATTCCCACCAGTGAACTGAGCTGTAAAGGATGGTCCAACTGTTGGACTGGAGGGAAGAGGAGGAGGGAGCCCCGGCGAAGGCTGAGATGCGTTTAGAGATGGTGCCAGGCAGCCAGAGTGTAGAGTGAGTATGTGCCAGTTGTAAGGCAGGTGTGGCCCCAGGCAGGTCCGAAGGATAAAAAGAGGAAAATCTAATGGTAGGAATCTAAAATCTAATGGAGAAACTGTCCCTGCAGAGATAACGGGCAAGCGTGGAATTGGGTTTCTCGGGCATATGGGCTGTGGAGAGAAGAAGGACGGTTCAAAACCATTCCTTGTTGAAGAGAACGTATGAAAAGCTGTTGGAAACAGAGGCTGGCAAAGGAAAGATGAGGTGAAGTAAAGGCATTCCCACCAGTGACCACTGATAACCATTTTCAGAAGTGGTTAGTGAGGCTGCTGGGGCGATGGGTGGCTTATTTACAAAAGTAAGCAATTTGCCTACGTTTCCCCCCAACAGACCAAGATAGGGACTTGGGCTCCCTCTTACTCCAAGGAGCGCTAAGGGAGAAAAGCAAAAGACATCCTACCCTCCTGGAAGTCCATGCCTTTGTGACACTGCCACCTCAAACAGACAGCTGTTCAGTATTTCCTCTAGTAGTGAAACATTGCCACTGCTCTCCATTTCTCCTCGTGGCTCTAAAACTAGCTTTGGCTCATCAGATCAGAGTGAGTCAGGCTGGGGTCCCTCATGAAGGAGCCCAAGAGAGTCCCTGCTCCCTCTCTGTCTGGCACCACTTCACTCCCCAGTGTTTCAAAGGGAAGACCATGACTCATCCACCTGCATCCCTTCTCTGAAAGAGCCACAAAGAACAGAAGGGAAAAAGAAGAGCAGAATGGACACTTGCACCATCCAGCCCTAGGCTAGGTCAGGAGGAGGCTGGAACCAGCCCAGCTATGGGGGAGTGGTATCAGTCCTTGCAAATGTGCCTTTTCATAATATTCACTTGGTCATCATTAGAGAGGTTTTCCAGACTCCCCCTGAGATGAGCTGGGTCAGAACCTCTCAGAACAGGTGCCTGGAGTAGCTGTTATGGGTCGGGACACAGAATTAGTAAAACTCTGATCTGCCTCAAGGAGCAACTAGTCTAACAAAAGTGGCTGCTATGAGGCCCTGAGGTGCTCATAGAGCACAAGAATTGACTGGTGCTGCTGGGTGGCCTCTGTCTGTGACCCCCAGGGCCTGTCTGAAGTTAGGACCCACCAGGAGGAAGGAAGCCTGGTGTTGTGGACAGGACATGCATATCCTTGCTGGGAGTGAGCCCTCTTCTGTGAAATAAGCCTCGCCACTTTGGTTGCTGCATTGAAGTAATAACCAAGAAAGCACCACCATGCAGCCCCTCAATCTCCTGATGGACCCTGCATGGCTATGTGAAAGTACATGGGAGAGTCTGGCTTGAGTGTCAGGTGGAATCCACCACAGGAAATGGCAGATAATTTGGCTAGAGTGACCGCTGAAGACCACAGCAGTTACATCCTGGCTGTTTGAACTGCCATTGACTCCTTTGTGCAAAGACATGGTAGCCTCTATTATCTCCATCCCTTAAGTGCCTTAATATTCACCCATAAATGGAACGGGAAAATGGGTAATAATACAGGAGAGAACCGTAGTATTCCCATCCCATGTGTTAGAAAATTCACTCAAGTGCCTTTTGATGGAGCAGTTCTGGAGAGCCCTGGTGGTTCACGTGGGTGAAAAGTCGCAGAGGAAGCAGGCCTGCAGCATCCCTGATGCACAGAGGAGCAAACATCTGTGCTATGCTGAGCCCCGGTGCCTGCTCCAGTGTCTCCTTTAGTCAACCCTACCCGAGTTGCCTGTCTTAAAATTTCAGCTCTTCCC
>NW_011889144.1:173749-194928 GCF_000151845.1 Pteropus vampyrus
GTATGAAAAGCTGTTGGAAACAGAGGCTGGCAAAGGAAAGATGAGGTGAAGTAAAGGCATTCCCACCAGTGACCACTGATAACCATTTTCAGAAGTGGTTAGTGAGGCTGCTGGGGCGATGGGTGGCTTATTTACAAAAGTAAGCAATTTGCCTACGTTTCCCCCCAACAGACCAAGATAGGGACTTGGGCTCCCTCTTACTCCAAGGAGCGCTAAGGGAGAAAAGCAAAAGACATCCTACCCTCCTGGAAGTCCATGCCTTTGTGACACTGCCACCTCAAACAGACAGCTGTTCAGTATTTCCTCTAGTAGTGAAACATTGCCACTGCTCTCCATTTCTCCTCGTGGCTCTAAAACTAGCTTTGGCTCATCAGATCAGAGTGAGTCAGGCTGGGGTCCCTCATGAAGGAGCCCAAGAGAGTCCCTGCTCCCTCTCTGTCTGGCACCACTTCACTCCCCAGTGTTTCAAAGGGAAGACCATGACTCATCCACCTGCATCCCTTCTCTGAAAGAGCCACAAAGAACAGAAGGGAAAAAGAAGAGCAGAATGGACACTTGCACCATCCAGCCCTAGGCTAGGTCAGGAGGAGGCTGGAACCAGCCCAGCTATGGGGGAGTGGTATCAGTCCTTGCAAATGTGCCTTTTCATAATATTCACTTGGTCATCATTAGAGAGGTTTTCCAGACTCCCCCTGAGATGAGCTGGGTCAGAACCTCTCAGAACAGGTGCCTGGAGTAGCTGTTATGGGTCGGGACACAGAATTAGTAAAACTCTGATCTGCCTCAAGGAGCAACTAGTCTAACAAAAGTGGCTGCTATGAGGCCCTGAGGTGCTCATAGAGCACAAGAATTGACTGGTGCTGCTGGGTGGCCTCTGTCTGTGACCCCCAGGGCCTGTCTGAAGTTAGGACCCACCAGGAGGAAGGAAGCCTGGTGTTGTGGACAGGACATGCATATCCTTGCTGGGAGTGAGCCCTCTTCTGTGAAATAAGCCTCGCCACTTTGGTTGCTGCATTGAAGTAATAACCAAGAAAGCACCACCATGCAGCCCCTCAATCTCCTGATGGACCCTGCATGGCTATGTGAAAGTACATGGGAGAGTCTGGCTTGAGTGTCAGGTGGAATCCACCACAGGAAATGGCAGATAATTTGGCTAGAGTGACCGCTGAAGACCACAGCAGTTACATCCTGGCTGTTTGAACTGCCATTGACTCCTTTGTGCAAAGACATGGTAGCCTCTATTATCTCCATCCCTTAAGTGCCTTAATATTCACCCATAAATGGAACGGGAAAATGGGTAATAATACAGGAGAGAACCGTAGTATTCCCATCCCATGTGTTAGAAAATTCACTCAAGTGCCTTTTGATGGAGCAGTTCTGGAGAGCCCTGGTGGTTCACGTGGGTGAAAAGTCGCAGAGGAAGCAGGCCTGCAGCATCCCTGATGCACAGAGGAGCAAACATCTGTGCTATGCTGAGCCCCGGTGCCTGCTCCAGTGTCTCCTTTAGTCAACCCTACCCGAGTTGCCTGTCTTAAAATTTCAGCTCTTCCCCAAAGCCCCCCACAGTCCCTTGGCCCCCACCCCCTGCTGCTTTAGTTTTCTGTATAGCACCTTTCACCATTTAGTAAGCTATGCAGGGGTACTTCTTTATGGGTAAGAATGCACTTCCCTGTGCTAGAACACAGGCCCTGTGAAGACAGGGAGTTTTGTTGCTGTCCCTGGAGTTAAGGAGAATCACTGGTATGGGCTGGGTGCTTAAGACTGCTTGAGATTGTTGAATGGGAACAGAGAAGGGAGAGAGGTAGGGAGGGAGGGATGGGGAGGAAAAGAAAGGCTTGGAGAACACACCCGGCTCTACCTCACAAAGGTGGTTGGTGGGGAGCAGCTGTTGATCAGCAGTCTTCCTGTCAATCCAGTTCAGGATTTACATTCATCGACTATATCATGGGACTCCAGTGTGCAATTACAGTCAGAAGTGCTTTTTCACTAAGGTACATAATGATTCATGCTGAGAATGTAATTAAAATATTGTGGTAGTTTAAAAATAATACTCTATTAGGATAATACACCAAAATGGCTAATTCAGAATGAGTGCTTCCTGCTTTGATTGCATTACGGTTAGTATGGTATATCAAATACTTCCATCTAAACATGACGGTCTATATAAATATATCACTGCGATGTGCATTGGATTCTGGGTGGATGACATTTGAAAGTCTCTGTGTACTTCAGAAGTGTTTGAGAGCAACGTCTCAAGCTGACTCTGGTTTTTGAAATTTTGGCATCTAGATGCTGCAAAGCTCCTCTAAATATTGCCCCTGGTTCGTCCACGAGAAGACTGGACTCCACTTGACAACCTTTACCTCTCCTTTTACACAGGTTGGAATTCTGAGACCTGAACTATGCACAGAGCCCTGTGCTGCTGGGTGGGGAGAGGTCTTAGAGACCCTGTAGTGCAGCTCAAGTACCTCATGGCCCACCGAGGAAAGGGACCCATAGGAGGTGGACCAGCTTTAGCACCCAGACCCCATCCTCCCTGGTTCCCAGCAGGGCTGATGTGAATTTCCTAGGAATCAAGACTCTGACTTCTTAGAGATCTTGAAATAATGATATACAACTATTACTAATTGGAGTCCCCAACACTCCTTGAGAACTTATTCTAACCAGTCTCACAAACTTTGGCCGCCTCAGAGTTGTCCAGAAGCCATGTGAAGGCAAAGATTATTGTGCTCACCTGAGGTTTCTGATTCAGAGGGTCTACAGATCTTGGAGGCTCCAAGGTGATGTTCAAGCTGCTGGTAGAGGCCACTATGGCAACCCACTGTTTCTGCAGTGCCCTGTGACAAGCACTTCTTGCTGACAAGTGCATCCAGGCCTCACGCAACTCTTTCTTGTTGTTATCATTGCTACTCCTTTGCACTAATAAAAATTAAGGAAGATTAAAAAACAAAAACAGACAAGCAGAAAAATACAAGATGAAGAGTAGGTTAAGAATCTGCTCAGGTTCACGCACCATATGTGACTCATGGGCCTGTGTCCTTACTTATTATACTGTGTGTGGACAGAAGAATTAACATGGATCAAAATTGCTTCTGTGCTGGAACTTCCACTCTGGTAAGTTCCTGGGGCCACCAAACCAAAGTACCACCTACCGTGCAGCTTCAACAACAGAAATGTGTAATCTCACAGTTCTGGAGAGCAGAAGTCTGAGATCAAAGTGTTGGCAGGGCTGGTTCCTCCTGAGCCTGTGAGGAATCTGCTCCAGGCCTTACCTCCCAGCTTCTGGTGTTTGGTGCAATCCTTTTTCCTTGGCTTTTAGATGTATCACCCTGATCTCTGCCTCTGTTGTCACTTTCCTCCGTGCATCTTTCCTCCGTGCGTATGTTTTTGCATCTCTTCTCCTCTTCTTATCAGGAAAGCAGTTGTTGGATTAGAGCCCACCCTAATAACCTCATCTTAACTAACTACATCTGCACGACTGACCTGTTTTCAAATAAGGTCACACATTCTGAGGTGGGGAAGGAGGGAGGTTAGGACTTTAGCATGTCTGTTTGGGAGACATAGCAATGCATAACAGAGGGCATGTTGTGTTTTCTAAGCTGAAGCTGGACTTCAACAGGAACAGAATCTCCCATTCTGGGGTACGACTACTGCTGAGGTACCCCAAAGTGGAAATGCAGGGCAGGTGAGGCACAGGAGGAAACTCCCCTTCCTGTCCTCTTGTCCCACCATTGGCCAATTCCCTGTGCTTCCCATTGGCCGAGGCACAAGGGAGCCTGGGAAGTGTAGTCCCCGAGATCCAGAGCTGAGCCATGATGGAGAGCCGGCCTACTGGCAGAGGGCACAGAGAGATCCGCCTGACCTAAATTCTGGTCCTTTTCAGTTTATGTGCTAATGCTGACCAACACTTTTATGCCAAGCCTAATTGGGTTGGTCAACTCCAGAACGCCCCACAATCCCAGCTTACTCTTCCTCCTGCCAGCAAGCGCACTGGAAGAAGAAACCCAGAAGGCCAGAGAAACCAGCCTCAGAGTTACTCAAATGGTCTTCCTCGCCAACTGGTGTCTGACCAGTCATAGCGTGAGATGCTTTCTCTTATTCGGCCTTATTTGGCCTCGGGCACCTCTGGGAGAGGGAAGGAAACCCAACCCACCTCAGAGTCTGCACCCACTGGTGGAGATGCTCACCAGGTAGGTTCTGTCAGGGAAAAGCAGTGTGATTGATCCTCCTTAAATCACTCGCTCACACACCTGAGTAGGCACATGGTCTTTCTATTCCTAGCAGTCATTAATCACATCCCTTTCTGGAATCAAAGCTGATCAGCGCCATTCATTGGGGTCTTTGGATGTTCATAGTATTGCAGGCATGATGTGGTGGTGGAATTAATGTATCTGCAGAGAATATGCTTAGGCACTTCTATCCCACACAGAGAGACACAGAACTATAAAGTACGGTAGCACAGTGGCCGTGTGAGGACAGACAAAATGTCCTGTGGTGTTGAAGGAACCGAACCTCATCCATGAGTTTGATGAAGAGGCAAATTCTGAAATAAAAAGACTAGGTCCTAGTTTGCTGGCAATTAGGGGGAGGGAGGTGAATTCTGGGAGAAAAGTGATATTTATAATGGTTTCATGCCCCAAACACATCATGTCCAAAGGATGGTAAACAGGTTGCAAAAAAATAGCCTTAAAGCCAAATGGTGATTTTTGAGCTGTCAACGTTTTTCAGTTTCCCACTCCCCACTGCACACTCAGCTCCCACACCTGCTGTGCCTTCCCCAGGCCAGCCCAGCAGGAGCCTTTCTCGGTGTTTCTTCTCTCCGTGTGCCAGGGCTTATCCCTGAAGGCTCCTTTGAATATGCCACCAGTCTCACCTGAAGCTGGAATGTCTCCTGGCACATGGTGGAGGCAATTCAGGAATTGTGGCCCGGCTGGTCATTTCTGAAAAGAGCCTTCAGTCTTAGGACTGCCAGGCTGTCACGCCCTACTGCTTGTTAGTACCGGGGCCTCCCCTGTTATATGGCACTCAGAAAAACCAAAACAAAGCACTGGGCACTCTTGTATCTTGGCTCTATAAATAGAAAGGTTACTATTATTTTGTTTTTGTTTGCTTTGTTTCGGGAACAGGATTTCTGGTCTTGGCTTTGGTTTGTTTTGAAGATAAGTATAGAAAGAAGGGAGAAAACAGAGGTCAGAAAAGATGGAGGCAAGTCAGCCACCCCACCAGGCAAACTGCTGTGAAACTTATAAATATTACACCTCATTCTCTGTGAAGCATGCTCTTCTGAAGGTGCGGAGTGAATGTGCTTGCACTCTGCATGTGGTAGGAGACCAGTCGGAGCCTCTAGAGAAATCAGCTTTAAAGGGGGGCTCTCAGGAGCTGTGCAGAGATCGGCTTTGTATACACTTTTATGCCCATGTAGCATTAAAGAGAGTTTTCGGTATAATGAAAGAGCATTGGTCCACCATCTTTTACCTTGAAAAAAGTAGTCATCTCCACACGGGAGCCATTTTTTTCTTACTTGCAAGCGGGGCTCTTTCCTCTGTGGGAGGGAAACCTCATTGGATCATGGGACAGGGAGGAAGCCCTGGGCATCATTACACTGTTTCTTAGGTAGAGAGTGAGGTAAGGGTTTTCCTGCCCCAAGGCCCTCTGGAGGGACAGTGTCCAGGTGAGGGTCGGGTGGGCCAGCAGCCACCCAGGGAGCAGGTTGGCCAGATTCTGAGCTCCTCACTTTCAGAGCCTTTCTCCCTTGAAATTTTACTCCCTCTCAAGAGAAAAAAAAACCTTGCCCCGTGCAAAGATCAGTGGACTAGAGTCCATCTATCTGCTCTTCATTAATAATAGCCATAACCATCACCATTGTCACCAATGTCGTTGTCACCATCATCATCATCACCACCTATTGAGTAAGTCCTGTGCTAAGCATCTCATTTCTGTTAGCACAGCTGATCTTCACCCAAGCATATGAAGCAGTTATATTGTCATTCTTATTTTACAAGGAACCAGAAGCTCAATCCCTAGGAAATTGAAGAAATTGAAGAAATTGCTAGGACCACACAGGTTTCTAGAGCCAATAGCAAACTCAGGTCAGCCTAGTGACAGGAGCCCCTCCTACCCTCAGGGAAAGTCTGAGTCTCCGTTGCCTACTTGGGAAGATGACCCCAGGACCTCTGAGGTGGGGTGGCCCTGAGAGTTCAGCAGGCCCCTCCCCCTCCATGTCTCTGTCTCTCTCTTTTTCCCCACTTCCACCCACCCCATTCTCATCTCTTTCTGTTGATCCTCCTAGGCCCTTTGTTGATGATAACCATGGAAGAGGAATGCACATTTTAATATTTATATTTAATATTGATGCTGCCTATTCTCAGTTCAAAAAGCAGGTGAATTAGAAAGCTTATATTTCTCTTAGAAAAACTCATCTTTAAACTATAACTCTTTGTTCTTTTTCTGTGGACCATGGAGCCATCTAGAGTGAAGATCAGCTGAGCTTCTGTACACATGCATTCCATTCTGACCTAAGGGCATAAGTCAACAAGATAATTTCACTTGCTAATTGTTCATCTCTAAAGGCTCAACTACAGCTGGGAAAACATTGGCACACGCAAGCCCATGGCCACATGACAACCAGCTTCTTCATTACAGCTCACCTGTCAATGTGCTATTGATAACAGTTAATATTTATCACTACCTGTCATGTGCCAGGACCGTGCTAGCTCTTCAGTTATCTATTCGGTAATTTTCTCAACCATCATATAAAGTTAATCCTACTATTTTTGCCATTTCACAGTTTAGGAAATGGAGTGACTTGCCCTAGCTCCCACAGCTGGTGGGCATTGAGGCAACCTGGCTCCAGGTCCATTGGCTTAACCCCTGTGACATGCTGCCCAGAGAGAGGGTGACAGGGCAATGAACATGGAGTTAGACCTAGTAGCTCCAGCTACATCTTAGCCAGAAATATTGGTGGAAAAGTGAACAATGAATCAACCAACCAATAAGCAACTATGCCCCTCACATACAAAGAAATCCCAGGTTTTAGTAACTTTTCCACTAGCTTGAATGAATTGGCCAGCCGCTTTGACATCAAATGAATATAAATGTGGTCATTTTGGTGATTCTGCAGGAAATTTCTTAATGATTAAACAAGTTGTAAACTCCTTTCTCCCATATGGAAGATCAATGCTACCCTCCAATCTGCTTGTCTCTTGGTAGGAAAGTACCTCAACTTTAATAATCTTTACCTAAAATTACTTAGTCATTCTAGCCAGAAAATAATCCACTGGTGCTTTCAGCTCGTGAGATGCAGAGAGAAGGCTCAAGTCCCCTTTATTGGCCCGGCCAGTCTTCCACCTGATTCACTTTGGGTGTGAGCAGAGGGGCCACTTATATGTTTTACATTCTCTTTGTGAATGGTGCCTTTTATGACATATTACTTGATGTTGTGCTTCTCCTTATGTGTCTCCTTACCTGATATGAAGACTGTCATTCCACTCTCCTTCCTTTTTTTTTCCCCGCTTCATTTACCTGATATTTCTACTCATTCCTTTATTTTCAACTGTTTTTTTTTTTAAATTATAATCTCTTAGGTATATTTTTCATGCCCAGACTATAGCCTAGAGATTGTTTGCTAATCCAGTCTGTCTTTTAACGGAATACGTCTGTCTGTTGTTAGTGGAATGGCTAATTACTTGGTTTTATTTCTACCATTTTAAAGTTTATTGTTTATTTATTTTGTCATTTATTTTTCCCTTTCTCTCTCTCTGTGCTGGTTTGACCAGGCATTGTTATTCCCTTCAGTTGTTCCTACTATATAGTTAGCTCCTTTGTGCTATTACTATTGGTGCCTTTCCTTCCTGGTGTATATAATCAGTCATATACTTTACAGTCTATGACAACAGTTTCCCAGGTGTTCCTCCCACAGAGAGATGCCTCGCCCTCCCTTGAGCCTCCCACACTTCACTCATCTCAGTCAGAGGAGCACTGGGGAGCGCTTCATGTCTGTTCTCTGCTTCCCACCTGAACCTCACCCCCCCACGATGTGACTTTTACTCTCCCATCCCCGTCATTTTAACATTTAGATTTTGTAGTTTAAATACTTTTGCTTTGTTTGTGGTATGTCTCTTCAACTTCAAAAACATTTATTTAGCACCTGTACTTCTCATTCCCAAATAAGTTATCATTGCCATTTATATGTATCTCTGTATGTTTATCTGTTTGTTTCTTTGCTTATCTCAAGGTTCACTGCTCACCACTACTTCCTCAGGTATTTCTCCAGGAAGGTGCCCTAATTACTCACAGCTATCCTTCCTTCTTCTGCACATCCCGAATGCTGTAGGATTCTTGCATTGCCTGCTTCTTTGCGGTCTGTCATTCTATTCTATCATCTTCTGGCTTTCAGCGTTCCAGATGAGGAATCGGTGCCAGTTTGATTTTTTTCTTTGTAATTTATTTGTTCTTTACTTATGAAAACTTGTAGATCTTTTTCTTTATTCTTGTCATGTAGAGATTCCCCCTAACTACTTCTGGCTGTGGGTCTTTACTCATCAGACCTTTCCAAAGCTGCAGACTGTAGTCTCTCTTTAGCTCTTCTACTATTTGTTTATTAATTGTTCTTCCTCCATCTCTTTCCTTCCTTTTCCTTCTGGGACTCTTATTTTTCAGCTGGAAGGTCCCACCCTCTAGTCTCTTTTCTCAATGTTTCCTTCCCCTGCACTTTGAAATATGTTTTCTTCTTCATCTACTAGGGCACTGATTTGGTTCTCAACAATGACCATTCTCTACTCCAATAGAGCTAATAATTTTTTTTTTCAGTAGGAAATGGGATATTCGCTATAGGAAATAATTAATGTGTTGGACTTAAATCTCTGACAGCTGTTTGCTCAGATGCGTTCCAAGGGCCCCTGCCCGCACTACAGTATAGTCCCCCTCAGGAGCATCATTTTCTTTGCCGCTCTGTGAGACACAGGTCGAGCCTTGCATATCCTGCATGAGGCAGCCTGAACACTGTCTCCGGCTTTGGGCAGTGTCTTGCCTGGCCCCAAGAGAATCCTGTGTGCCCCAGACTCCTTGCCCTCTCTCAGAAGCAGAGAGCACCAGGCTACCATTGACTTCCTCTTCAGCTGCTTGGACCTGCCTCTGTAGGGCTTCACCCAGGGGCATCTCTTCAGACTCTAGAAGCTCTGAATATTGCTAGAATCCTCAATGCCCATACCAGGCTCCTGTCCAGCCCACAGGGATTGGCAAGAAAGTCCGACATCTGCTTGCAGATCCCAACAGGGCAAGGGCCCCAGGGCTGCTGGACTTGGTGAAGCAGCTGGCTGCAGCTGGGAGGGATCCCCACACCTATAATCCAGAGTCCTGCCTCACAGCTTCCACACCAAGGCTTCCATCCCCATGTACTTGTGTTAATTAGCACGGTGACATCAAGGATGCTCGCGCGAGTCCTCCCAGAAGCATCAGTTATACCTCAAAATTTTCATTTAGCTTCACAATCCCTTTTTGAATTAGGAGGTACAGAGCTGGCAGATACACACTTGATTATTAATGATAGCTATTAATCATAACATTTACACCATTTTTGAGTGTTTACCGTGTGTAACCATATGTTTTAACTACATTCTCTCATTTAATCCTCATAACACTCCATGAACTTGGCATTCTTGTTTTTACTTTTCAAATAAGAAAGTAGAAGTGTCAAGATGTTAAAAACTGCCCTAGGATGCTCGGCAGGTAAGTGGCAAAGTTGGGTCCGGCTTCAAAGCCTGGGACTTTTCATAGCACTTATGACACTTTGTGATATCTCTTTGTCTGCATGTTTATTTGTCTGGTATCTGTTTTTCCCCTGGATTGAGTCCATGAGGGTGGCCTCATGTCTTTTCTTCTTCATTATGGGTGGATCTAACACCCTCCATAGGGACCGATGCACAGCAGGCTCTCTATGGATACCAAGGAGAGAGGAGATCTTTTCTTTGATCTTTCATTGACAAGAAGCATTCTTTTTATTGATGTCTACTCCATTGCTGGCTTTGCCCATGAGTATAGGACAAGCTGAAAGGTGGCATGGAGATGTAGAGGAATTAACTAATTCTGAATTGGGCAGAGGAAATGGGGAGTGAGCTGAACCCAGAGAGACTGGAAGCTTGGAGAGCTGGCCAGAAGGCCAAGTCCAATCCTCAAATGAGTATCTTTGACAGGGTCCCCTGTATAACCCTAGGACACCAGAGGATGAGATCCTGCAGGACCCCAGAGAACAGAAAGGACTGCTATGCTGAGGGAAGGAGTCAGTAGGTGGGTTCAAGGGGGACAAAGAAACAGGAAGGAGGTCAGGACCCAAACAACATGAGTCCAGGGTAGGTGGGCTGAGCAAAGGGAGAGTCGGCCCTATAGACAGAGCCAGTGGGCCCTGGGGGATCTTTTTTGAAAAGAAAGGTTAGGCTGAGAGAAGGTTAACCAAAGAGCAGAGCATTGCCCTTTGCCACGGAGGGCTTTGCCCTTAACACCTGTTCTGTGCTGACACTCCCCACGTCATCAGTGTACACTGTGGCTTCCTGCAGACCCACCTCTTCTTGACAGGCCCCTTAACTAGGGACCTGTCAAGAAGAGGGCCTGTGTGTGCTTCAGTTTTTACCCCGCCCTGCCCCCAACCCATGCACATGGCTGCTTGTGAAGCCAATTAACACATGAATGAATGCATGAGTGTTGAAAGGCCAGGATGAAGAACTGCTATTTTTTTCAATTCTGCTTTTCCTCCCTGATGGAGAAAATTTTAGAAAGATTAATGATTGTGATGACAAATATATTTTAAACTTGGGGTAGCACGTCTTTCCTCATTAATTTCTATTCTTTGGGTCATTAAACCTTGAAGTTTTAAATGGAAAAATGCTCACTCAATTAAAGCAGGGCTTCGGAGATATGTGGCATGTCAAGGAAGCAGCCTCAAGTCCTTCTTGCCATTTGTGGCTGTGACAACTATGTTTTAGCAAATCTTTGCACATTAACTAAGTATTTTTTTAAAGTGTCGTGTTCCTTTAATGGAACCACCTGTCAATTCACATTCCATCCTGGTCTCTGGCTCGGCTTGTTCTCCATGTCTCTAATCCTGTAGTCCTGGCATGCTCTGCACATCACAGAATACTATATTCCAATATCTACCAGCAGGGGCACAAAGGAACGGGAAGTCACCACCCTCAGAGGAGCCACTGTTAACATATCTGAATAACAAAGAAATTTGATGATCCACCTTTTCCTAGTGAAACCCCATCTGCATGCCCGTAACTAGCATCTTATTATATGCAGGCCACCCCCTTGGTGGGACCTGCTAGAAGCCACAGCTGCACAAATCAGCCTTCAAGGTCTTTAAATTGCACCCAGCCTAGAGTGCCCAGCTTTTCCCTGTAGGGAAGGTGCAGGTACTCCTTGACATGCATGGATGGATTGATACCCACCCACACTTGTGATCCATGGCCCTCCATTTTCCCCACCTGCCCCTCAGACTTGGTGCCACCAGCTTTCTGAGATGTTCCTGTAATCTCATTTCTCCGGTGTTGCCTCCCATGTCTGCAACTCTTTATTTGATTTAAAATCCAATTTCTGGAGTGACTTTTGGTACCTGAGCTCTTATCACCTCTGCTCCATGGGTTAGGCTGTGTCACTCTGAATGTGCCTTTGATGCAGGACAAGGCAAATTTCCCCGAGTTGGGGGGAGGCCATGCCCTGTAACGAGAGAAGAACAGGGTCCTCTGGCAGAGAGTGAAGAAAGAATTCAACACACACGCCAAAGTTAGAGTCAAAAGGAAAGTTTATTAGAAAAGGGTAACACTCCACAGACAGAGTGTGGAGTCTCAGAGGCAGAGACTGAGCGGGACAGTGAGAGAGAGACACTGAGAGGGACCCTGAGTGTTCAGGGAATTCAGTTTATATGTCATTCTTTAGTTCCCATTTCCTTTGATATGGACATATAGTGAGGAAGGGAAAGAGTATGTGAAAAGGTAAGAATATATAGAGTGAAAGGCCTGCTGGCAGTTCCCAGCCTTTAATTCTTAGGTTCCCCATGGTTTTAGCCAGAGGGAAAGACTCTTGGTTGCTGTTTCCCTTCATGGATGGGGAATGGATTGTTAGCAGTCCAGCAGGAACCTTCCTTTGTTCTGCTGGTGTCCTCCAGGCCTGGCTGCAGGGCCGATCAGCACATTGCAAGTCTCTGAATGTGGCTTGTGTAATATTTTAATTCTCTTGCCTCCTCCCTACATTACCTTCTGGGCCTCAAACCCCTCTCTGCGTCACGCTGGCCCCATCTTCCTTCCTGTGTGGGCTTGGCACAATGGAAATTTGCCTTCAAATTTTTATGGGAAAAATGATTTTCTCTCTAGAATTTTAACCCAAACAAATGATCGAGTCTGACTACATTTTCAGATACGTAATTACTCAGTATATATATCTCCTATCCACGATATCAGCAGGCTACTGGGAGATGTACCCCCACCAAATGAGAGAAAAGCTAAGAGAGACAAAGATATGGGATTCAGGAAACTGAGAATCCAAAAGGCAGGAGGAGGCGAAGGGAATTCCCAGAGTGAGGGTGAGAAGTCACAGGACACAGGTGCAGAGGAGGAAGAAGCATGTCTGCAGAAACGAGGAAAACGACAGATTGCCTAAGGCCTTTTGCATTTTGAGGAAGGTTTATGATTCTCACAGAGAGTTTAGGAATAATTTAGCAATAAGCACATAAAAAAATAGCGCAATGAAATAACAAATCAACTAAGTCTCAGGAAAACAAAAGAGGTGCGTAAGGAAGGAAATGCAACCTTAGTCCACCACATGGTTCTGCTGCCAATGATAGTTCCGTCGTCATAAAGTGTAATTTCATCTACTCTGATATCCATCTACTCAAGTCATACACAGTACTGGGTGCTTGGGGCATACTTGGAAGGCATACTTGGAAGGAAGCTAAATCCTCCATAATTCTCCATAAGAGTAAGACAGTGATAAAACTGAAGTTAAAAAATCAAGGAATAGGAGTATAAGTATTTATTCAGAAGATAAATATGAGAAGGAACTAAAAGATTTTAACAGGATCGCTTCTGTGGAGTGGAATGGGTGATGGGGAACTTAAGGGCAGGACGCAACTGTTTTTTGTCATGAGCCAGTTTGAATGTTCAGACATGTATATGTGTCACTGCTAAAGATAATTTTTGAAATTTAAAGGAAGAATAAAAGGACACTGGGGTTATAATGCCTGGTTTGATGAGCACAGCATAATGACTCTGCTGACTTTTTGGCACTTTCTAGCCTTTTCTGGCCTTCATACAGTCGATTAACATGAATAATTCGGGACCGGAATGATTATATTTTTGCAGTTAGCTGAAAAAATTAATTTTTCCCTTAATTATCTAATTATTCTTTATCTCTTAATTATCTATGTGGACTTTGGAATAATTGTAGGAAGTGGTAAAACATGAGATATAAGAAAGTACGTGTAGTGGTTTGTAGAGCTATTTCTGATACTAACTGGGCATTGAGAAAAAGTATGTCTTTCCCCGAGCAAGCATTTTGTTCCTCTGAATCGTATTCTGTAACTACATATCTAAGTTAAATTCCACACGAATGGTTTTAATGCATTCTTGGTCAATTTAAAGCTGTTTGGAATATATATATTCCAAAAAGAAAGTTGATTTGCCTTCTTTTATCTCTTCTCTCCTGAAAAGACAACTGTGGTGTTTGTGTGCTTTGCCCTTTCTGTTTTCCCCTCTTAACGCTGGCCATCCGGCTCACACGGTGAGTTGGAGGGGGCGGGGGGCAGCCTTGGAACAGCCTCTACTGGGATTCAGAGCCAGTCCTCACATAAACCTGGCACTTTACAGATGAGAACTGGAGGTTTAGTAACATGCCCAAGGCTGCAAAGCAAGTGGGGCGAGTGGGGATTGGAGCCGGCTTCCCAGTGACTGTGAGGTATGTGCTCCTTTGTCCGCCCTGGCTACACTAATTACCCTGTAACATTTGGCAGTGCCTCCGCCCTGCCCACTCCAGTGTTCAAGTGGATGACACTGCTAGTTTTCTGAGAGGATTCGGTGAAAGTCCTATGAAGCCCTTAGAACAGCCAGGCACAAAGATGGGCAATAGATGCCGCTTTCTTATGTTTCTGTTATTGCTGGTGTTATTGTTAAACTACCTGCTTCTCCTGGGAGTTTGTTTTTAATGTAGAGAAATATTCAGACTCCACGTGGCTGGAATTTGCACCATCTGCAGGACACAGTCCCACAGGAAGTCACTGATGAAAACTTCTTAGGAAGAGGGAGGGAGGGGAGCATGGAGCAGATACCCCCTTGGCAAGGCTGGCTGAGAAGGAAGGACACTGGAGCATGTTTCATGGTCAAAGGTCATTTACACATGAAAGGGCCTGTGACAAGGTAACTTTAAGCCAGGTCTGAAAATGCAAAATCAAATGGAGACCACATAAGCTGTCCTCAGTGCCTTCCACTGAGGGAAAGTGTGAGGGGGACTGTATTGCATCCTTTAACTTGTCTGAAACTTGAATTGTTCTCATTTGTCAGATTAAGGGCTCACCTTCTCTTTTCCCAGTGTCTGCATGGACCCAACCTTGAACAAACATAGACAGACATCCTGTGATTAGAGCAGGGAGGCATTGGGATCCGGCCAACACCATGTGGAGGTTTGGCTCTCCAGGGGGTCCTCTGGGTCCCCAGCACCCCAGGACACCTAGGTCTTCTTCCCAAGCAGTCCCGATTGGTCTTGCCCTGGGCCTTCCTACTTCACTGGCATTATATGGCCTCAGACGTTCTCAGCGGGGAAAGAAGTGAAAGCGCTACCTGGGGGATCATGGATGTTGCAAGCTGAAGAAACACTGGAAATCACACAACCTCTTTATGGGGTGGCATGTTTGTTCAGACCAAGTCTTTAGATATCAGATATGCAAACTGATAAAGCAGATGCAGTGCTCAAAACAGGAGCAGGGGCCGGAAGCCCCTGCTCTGCCTCCCCCGCACAGGATCATCAGCCTCTAGAATCCTGGAGCACTGTCCACCTTGAGTTTACTGACGAGGAAGCAGGGCCTATTCCAGGCGTGGCTTAGAAGTGTCCTAGAAGTGCTCTAGGCATGTTCTAGGCATGGCCAGGATCACTCGTTCCCAGAGCAGCCTCAGGCTGGGCCCAGCTGTCCCCTCACCCCATATCCTCAGCAGGATTTGAGTGGGAGTTTTGGTTCCTTGAGCAGCCTGTGTTGGTTTGGTTCTCAGACTCAAAAAAAAAAAAAAAGAAAAGAAAAGAAAAGAAGAGAAAATGAAAAGAAAAAAGGAAAAGAAGAAAAAGAAGAGAAAAGCAAAGAAAAAGAAAGCTGTGGCTCTTGTCTAAACCAGCACAATAGTTTCCTATTATAACACACAACATATAAAAGCTATAGCTGCTCTGGGTCTTCAAGGAAGAGTGCGCATTCTGCCCTGATGTCCAGACCTTTGTGATACGAACGGGTTCCCTCCTCTAGTTAGAACATCACCCCATTCCCTCAGAAGCTGTGGTTCCCCCTCACGCACAGACAGGCCCATGTCTTCACACCGGAGCTTTGTGACAGTCCCCAGCAGGGCATGCTGAACCAGCCCCAGGTTCTAATCTAGCAGGTCTCAGGCAAAACCAAAAACTTGCCTTGCTCGAGAGTTCCCGGGTCCTTGGCGAACCACTGCCTAAGCTTATATAGGGATGGTGACAGCAGGACGAGAGCGACACAGGTATTTATAAACAGCCTCAAATACAGCCAGGATTTTAGCTTTGATTTTCTCTCCTCATGGCAAACACAGTTAGAACCTTGGCCCTGCCTCCACTCCAATACACAAGGTCGGGAAGTTGAATCTTTGCCCCAGCTTGACTCTCCTATCCACTGTCCTCTGAATGTGCAGGGATCTTTATAAAAAATGTGGTTTTCAATTAGAGCCATGCTGTCTGCGCAGGGGCCGTCACACAGGAGGCCACACAAGAGGCTCATCTCAGGGCTGTTGTGAGGGGCCCAGACGTCAGTGTCACTGACTCTACGGTGGCCGAGTCCATCGGTAATGGTTTGTCTCATTGTGGGTATAACTCTGAACCTGCTCTCCGCTACCAGAGCCTAAATAAGATACTCAGATAAGCTGGGGACAACTCATACTAGATACTGACCACATACTATCACAGCTGTGCCCATAAATAAGCTCACAGCCTCACAGCCAAGTTTCACACTGAAGCTTAGGCTTTCTGGACAATCTATTTCATTTTTCCACCCCATCTGTTACCGGAGAGTGGAGATCCTCTCCCAGTGCATTGTCCAGGTTCTTGATGTCTCAAACAAAGAATTGAGTAAGACACCAAAATACAGTAGCAAAGAAAAGATTCGTTAGAAGGGAAAGTCCACTTCCAGACGTGGAAGCGGGCCTGAGCAAGAGAAGCCTGGCTCAAGAGGCCTGGTAACAAAGCCTTTGGGGTTTTTATTCCTATTTGCTGTGGGTGGTTACTTTTCTTAGTGGGGTGGGCTTCCTTAATTGACAACTAAGACTGACAGGACTCAATGATCCATCATTTGCTTTCTGCACATGTTCGTTCCCAGAATTCAGTCTGTTATAATGATATTAGTGAACTTCTGGGCATATGCATCATATTATAATGATGGTATAATGAGGCTCAGGTGAGCTGAAGGTCATTGGGGGTCTTCATTGCATAGGTGTGAGTGACTGGCTTAAACTGATACCTAATCCTCTGCTTACTTATTCCTTTGTGGAAGTTACTTTTAGCCTAAAATGCCTTCTGGGTTGCTTAATTGTGAGCAGATTATGGTGGACCCCTTCTAGGATAGGATAACCTCAGTGTCTTTGCAGGAAGACCCAAACCCCCTAACTAACTTTCCTGCTTAACTCTTTTCTAAGGGCCATGAACCCCCTTATTATTAGTATGGACGTTGAGGGATGGAAGGTCTCTTCTTCCTTATCTGCTTTCTGCTGAGAAGGGTCGTAGTCCCTGCCTACAAGAGTTTCATGGAGCTCTTTCCCTTTCTGCCTTAGTCAAGGCACGGTCTTGGGTTTCCTACTGAAATGCAGCCTCAGTCCCTAGACAAGGAAAAGAAGATACAAACTTGTTATTTAAATCATATACGTATTAATTTCTATTATTGATTTGCCTATTAAGCGAGTGAAGGGAAACAGGCTTGGTTAATATATTTCTTAAAGAGCAAAAAAAAAAAAAGACCTTCGGCCCGAAGTCCCCTTCCCTCCCAGACTCTAAGGGCCCTGTCTGGTCTAACACTATTTCTGCTAACAATGGGCCGATGACCCTTATCAATAGCCAGAAGATCTGAGTCACCAGTTTCAGGGCAATTATCAGGATTTGAGGGAGAGGGCCTTTTTCCCAAAGAAAGGAGGGAAGAAAACTTAAATAGATTTACTAAAAAAATTAAGAACTCTGCAAGAGATGTCCCTTTTCATATCCTGCTAAAAGATTAAGACTTTTACAAGTGATGTCCTGTATCACAACCATTCACTCGTGCAGTCACTCAGCAACTATTTCTTGCTCACTGCCATTGGCACTAACTGTGGTGGGATGTTCGAGGCAACAATTAGCAAGAAAGGTATTTCTCTATCTTCATAGCATTTACAGTTTAATGGTTCACACATCACACAAACATTTGCACAAATGATGACTTACAATTAACAGCACTATGAACAGCTGCCATGGGAGTGCTATGGAGCCTTCCCTGTCTAGGGGACAAGGTGAAGTCCCCTGAGGTAATGACATTGTAGCTGTAACCTGAGGGAAAAGCAGCATCAGGCCAGCAGAGATGGGGGCAGAGCATCACTCGCTTTACCACCCTGCCTACGCTCTCTCTCACTGTTCTACAGTCATAGGGCAAAGGTCCTCTGTGCCCCCTGGGACTGAGCATTAAGGGGGCAGTGTTCTCCAAGGCCAGCATTGGAGAGCAGTGGGAGAAACTGTGGGTGTTGTGAGGTGCGGCTGCCTCACCCTGCAGCTGTCGTATTAAGGACTGTGACAGTTTTTCTTTAAGGACATGGGGTAGTTTCCGGGGTCCTGCCTCTGAAGGGGAATGCCTAAGGAGACACCTTTAATGTCTGGGATCTCAGTATGCCCCTGGGAGCCCAAGTCTACCAAAGGAAAGGCAAACGCATGCATCTTTTTTCTTAAAAATACTTAGGAAAACAAAGTTTTCACACATCCAGGGTTAAGGGGAAATTTGTGGATTAAACAGTTCTGTTTTCCCTGAGTGAACCCCTTTGTCCACACTGGGGATCTGACTGGTCTTAGTAAGGAGTGCCGTGTCTCTGTCCTACAAGGAGTTAGGCTCATATCTGTCCACTTTAGGAAGGAGCCTCAGGGAAGGGACCTCAGGGGAGGGGTGCTGCTTCTTAGGCTTCCCTGGGACCATACTGCCTGAGTTTATATGTGCACGAGACCCCAGGTCCCCAAACCTCCCACACTCACCTGAAAACCCGGCTCTGAACTCTCACCCCACAGATCCTAGAAGTCCATTGTCAGGCACACTGAGCCTGCCCCACAGCCTACTCCTCTGCCAGCTGCAGTGTTCTAAGTAGGTTCTTTCTCTCTCAAGGAAGCCCCTGTTGGGCACATCTTGCTTGGGTTCTCAGGGTCCCTTGTAGTCCTTGGAGCCTTTTAAAACCCAGGCTCTAGCCCTCCAAGGACTCCATGCCAGGCCCTGCTACCCTCCCGGCCCATCAGAGTATGAGCGCCATGCCCTGGGTGCATGTGAATGTACCACTGTGCCCAGCCTCTTGATCTGTGTGTTCATTGTCAGGCCAGCTCACTGTAGATTATTTTTAAAAAAACTCTTTGTGTCACAACAAGCAGAGTCACATCTGTTTGCTAAGAAACATGGCTTTCCCTGCTCGGAGGGCCAGCCTCAGTGGCAAGGGGGTAGTTCAAGGACCAGCCACCTTGAGATTTGCTTTTAAGTCCTGCTATTGGAGGTTTTGGCTGAAGTTTTAGTAAATTGCTCAACTTCACCATCCTTCTGACATCTTCCTAGTTCACCCATTTCAGTGCTCTCTGAAGGGTACTTCGGAATGAAAAAGGTTCTGAAAAGGCACTTAGAAGAGACTGTGGACTGATTTCATGCAATTATTAGATAAAATCATCTTCATGGCAAACGCCTTTCCCTGGACCCCTGTGCATGAAAGGAAACCTTGACTTCTCAGCTGCCGCTGGAAAATCCTGTGGAGCCGCCCTTCCTCACTCGTGCTGGGTCGGGGGTTGCATGAGTGGGAACCCCATGGCCAGCTATTGCAGGGTCTGGGTGCCCCCAGTGAGGAATTTGCCCCTTCCTGCCCTAAAGGCCGGCCACAGGCTGTTGATATCAGATTGGCATGGGAACCAGCCTGAATGAAAGACGGTCACAGGCAATGGGAGCAGCCCCCCAGGTGTGACTGTCTTGGGCTGGCCTGCTCTGGCCCTCCCAAGGGTCCATCCCCTGAGGTTTCCCAGAGCTACCCTCATCCCCCTATGCTAAATTTTCTTAAAGAATGTTGGCGGTGGGTCAGTGTCATATCTGGAGGGGCTTCTGTTTGTCACTTGGAGCAACTTTCCTGGTGTTTGTGTTTCATTCACAATTATATTCCCAGGGCCTACAGTAGCACCTAGCATACTAAAGGTGCTCAATAGATGTTTGTTAACAAACATTGTACCCAAGATAACCTGTTAGCCATGCTCAGGCTGCCCCTCACTCCTTCCTGTTCCCTGGAGACACCTGAGAGCTGCTGGGTGGGATCTGTGGGCTGACATAGGCTCCCCAAACACATGCTGTGATTGTGGGGGCCAGCATGTAACCTGTCTACCACCTGTCTCCACCCCGGAGGGTGCTCCCCAGCGGCAGAGCACACCCTGTTCCCAGTTGAACCATGGTATCCCAAGTATACCCTTCCTCATCCCAGGCCCTTTCAAGACTGACTCTGGACATCTGGTTTCCAGACAGGATTCTCCCAGCATGGCCTCCTTATCCTTCAGGCTCCACCTCCACTTCTCCAGGGAAGGTGCTTGGCCTCCAGTCTCCACCTCTACTGGAGTTGTAGCCTACACAGGCTGACACCTGTCCTCCCCTGCAGAAGGATCACTAGGCTAGACTTTCTAGCCACTAATTTGTGAACAACCTAGAGGCAGAACTGTCTTGTTTTGCTTACTGTCCTGCTTTCCCCTGGCATGTGGGAGGGCTTAATAAGCGTTTGTTGGGTGAATGAATAAATGAATGACCATTAGGTTGTTATCTGGAGTGCTCCTCATCTTTTGATGTACTACGCACAGACCTGAGCATTGATTTATTCATCGTCTGTCCCCTCTCACTAGAGTGTGAGGTATCCATACTGTAAACGAAGGGCCTGCAAAATGGCTGCACATAATAGGATCTCTAAAGATGTGCTCAGTGAATTAAATTATCTTTACACTCTGACACAGAGTAGATACTTAACAAACAGCCTCTGTTTAATTGATACATTGCTTCAATTCTCACCTAATTCACCAGTTACAAGTTAGTATATACTCAGCACTCATCATATGTATGCCACGTATTAATAATATATGTAGGTCCATGACATTTATTAACCATCTACTGTGAGCTAGCTCCTAATGCTATTGGCAGTCCTGACACAATTGGAACTTTATGTGACCTGGGTAGGTAGGAGATACTGTTTACCCTGGTGTCAGCTGGGGATGTCTACCCATAGAACCTGAAACCAAGTCAACTGATTCCTAGTGTATGTGGCTGGAGAAATGAAGAATGGCAGATGTGGGAAGGGCGGGCACTAGCTGTACCCTGAGTCACGACTATTTCTTCTAGACATTGGGGGGTAGGGGTGGCTAGATATTTATTGGGATAATAGCAGTTCTAGACATTGTATATTAGTATTACTCATGTAATATCACGTACAAATACTCATCAAGGAAGTAAACTTAGGAATCTCTGGTCCGGAGCTTCTCATTTTCTGAGATTATATCCCAATAATAATATACTCACAGACCCATCACAATTAAAATCAAAAAGTCCACTTTTCTAAAAATGTTTTAAGGGACATAAATAGTGCTATTGAGAGTAAATTTAATGTCTATGGATTTAAATGCCAAAATGATGTTTGCACTATATTTATATTTATAGCTACTACTATAAATATTGATGTTATTTCTGATACTGTAAA
>NW_011889144.1:195443-201442 GCF_000151845.1 Pteropus vampyrus
TCATTTTCTGCGAGGATTCTCTGCTCAGTTCCAGTCCCTCTCTGACCCCAACACATCACTACAGATGGCAAAACTGAGGTTCAGAGAGGCTAGGGAATGGCCAATGTAGAACAACTTATAAAAGCAAAACTAAGAAAAAAAAACTAGGCCAATTTCACCCCACTAAATCCATTGCTTTATCTACTATATTTATGTCCTGCCTTGATAGTACATAATGTATAAGGTTTTGATACAAGATTGTTTTACATTTAAAATTTGAGATTTTAGAATTAACATACTTCAGTAAAGTTATGCTTTATATGGAGTGTCACAAAAGAGTACGTTTGCAGAAATTATTAGAGAGCATTCTGTTCATAGGATATTGTTCAATGTTGTTCAGCTGCATAGTTATCTTTTATTACTAATGAAAACATATTCCCTTAATTGTTCAAAACCATCTCAGGACTGATAAGTATACAATATAAGTATTTTATAGGTGTAATTCAATTAATCTCAAAAGAAAAATATCTGTTGGATGCATGTAAACATACTGGTTAAATTGTACGTCTTCATTTCTTCCACTTGAATGACTGAGACCGTGGAGAATAGACTATAAAAACTGCACCAAAGAGCTTATTCTCTTTTTATCGCCTGTCAAATTATTGCTGTGACGCCCATAGTTGGTGGTGAAACATTGCGATCCAATGCTAGCTAGCAATGAAACGCCAAGTGTGAGTTGCGCATTGAGTTTAGGTAATGTACCAGAAAACACTGCATGAAAACACTAATTTTCTCAATATATATTAGTAGACACGGTGTTTACCAATGAGAAGTGAAGATGTTTTTAAACAGTTTGTTAACTTGAAGTCTTGGCTGGGCTGCACTTAAATGCTGTGTAGCTGATGTTGAAATTGCGGACCGAGGCATCCTTAGGGCTACGCAGTCTCGGCTGCACCTCTCATGGCCAACTGCCCGAGGAAGGTCTTCAATCACGATAACTCCAGGCTCACTTACTACTTCCTGTCTGGGCATCGCCAGCATTCCCAACACTACTCCAAACTGCACAGCTTCTTCTCTTTTCTCCATGCCACCTTTATTTAGCTTTCACAATTGAGCACTCCCAACTCCTGAGGGAAAACTCCACGCACATTCACCCCTGAGCCAGTCTACTGAAGGAGAACAGAAGCTGTTATTAACAATGCATCTCAAGCTGTTGAGCAAGGAGCTGTTTAATTTAATTTATCTGGCCTATAAAAAATAAAATAAGAGAAGTACGAGATATGTTATTATCAGCCTTAGATGACACCGGCATTCAAACATTTTATTATCTTATTATTGAGCAGTGTTTCCAAGAAGAGCTCTTTGTCTCTTACACCGTTCTTAAGAAACCTATTCTTCAGTTTTAAGGAATAATTGTTGTCTAACAGCACGAGGGAAAAAATAGCATCTTGTAGATACTAAAATGGTTGATCTGAATGCGGTCTGTTAAAAGCTGGTTTCAGCTTTGCCCAATATGACTTTCCAATGTGCTCTCTCCTTACGTTTCTGTGACATCATTAGAACCTGATATTTGGTAACTCTGATTCTTGTGCCTTTTGAAATAACCCTCATTGACTACATGCAAATGTAGTCAATGGCCCTGTGGAAGAAGGGCCAAAATCCAAGAGTGTCCTCTGGCTCCCAAGCGTCCCCGAAACATCTCGCCGAGTGTTTGCTCGCTTCCACAAAGTCTGTGGTTGTTGCTGCTGTGCGTCGTTTCCAAACTAAAGGCACAGTAATGAGCCTGGCTTTCACCTCACACTAATAAGTATTTGCTAATCCTCAAGTGAGCACAGAGCAATCCAGTACTAAAGCTTGTCCCTTCTTTCTGCACTCTAGTACTGGGCAAAATTATGCATTAATTCAACAACCACATTAAAAAGCTCTGTGGACATAGAATGAGACAGCCACTCTGAAGTGCACTTCAACCAAAGCAGAAGCAGAATCTATTGGGAAAACCATTTTCTGCAAGATGAAGAGTCCAAGGAATGTGCATCGTTTCAGATGTATGGGTGGCATTTGCTTTCATTTTTATATTTATATTTATAGCATAAGTATTATTACTTTATAGTGACATCTGTACGACTCCACGAACTAGGTTTAACTATATTATGTTTAAAAGATTTGAACAGGAAGAAGATTCTTTCTCAATGTAATTTGTTTAATAAATTAAACACATAACATACATTTTACATTAGTAAAGTAAAATTTTGTAGAGTTGTTTCTGTAGGACACTTGGAATATATGAAAAATCCCAAAGAAGAAAATAAAATCAACCCTAATCTCATTCCCAGAGAGAAATCTTTGTTAGTGGGTGAGAGCCATTGAATTAGGCATTTCTACCACAAACATCACACAGCTCCTAGAAATTCTCAGTTCTGCAAGCATTTTAAAACAAACAAAAAATGAGTTAGCATAGACTCTCAAAATCTATGGAACTTTGTAACTAGAGTGCTAACAAAAACAATCCCATTCAACTGTTCCTGCAAGGAATCCTTAGCAATATCTGCAGATACTTTTGATTGTTAGGACTGAGGATACTACTGGCATTGAGTTGGTGGGGGCCAGGGGTGCTGCTAACACCTCACAATGCACAGAATAGCCCTATAGCAAAGCCTTCTCCAGCCAAACTGTCAATAGTGCTGACCAAAAAAATCCAGCCCTAACCACTTACTCCCCGAAGGCCCCCAAGGAAACCTAGCCTTCTCTATAATATCCCACTCATTACCTCTCTCGTCTGCCCATTATTGATTCATTTATCCCTAAATCTGTTTAGTCATTTACAAACATATACTACTGAATGAGAATACAAAGATGAATAGGACACAGCCCCAGCCCTGGAGAATCTCACTGTTCTAGGCAGGGAGGTGATATTGACAATATCAATAATATCAGTTTGCTTCATATCTATTAATTCATCTAATCTTATAACCACCCCATGAGAAAGTCCTAACTTTGGTTTACAGATGCAGAAATTGGTATATTAACAGACAAGTCAAATAGATGAAAGTGCTGACATCAATATGCAAATAGTGCTGTAAGACCACAGCAAATATTTACTGAATTCTCTCCATGCCGAGGGCTATGGATAAAATAGTGAGCAAAAACACTGATTTTTTAATGAACAGAAATTACTACAGCAATTGGTTGTTTTAACATTATATGCCAAAATTCAAATAAGTTTTATCTTTTAATGTTCATCTTTTAAAAATTACTTTTTCAAAAACATTCTTTTATTTTTAAAGGATAAAAATATTGTTAATTGCCTTTATATTGACCTGTGGCTCTTGAAAAAAGGCATCTATAATTATCCCACAGGATAGCATTTTTAAAGAAACAATATCTAAATTAAAAACTCTCCCTAAGGACATCAGTAAAAGTGATGAATTGATAGTGATGGATTTCATTTCTTTTATCCCAAGTTTCTAGGAACAGTTTTTATGCTATATCAAAGAAAATTGAGGAAAAAAACTTACAGAATAAAAATTAAATTTCCTAGTTATAAAAATTGATTATTTTCTCAAGAGTCAGTGCTACAGTTGTGTGGGAGTATTTATTTATTTCTGCATGTTTTTATGCGCGCGTGGTGGGGTAGTATGTATGGAGCAATAAATGAAAAGAGCAAAGAACCTAATCGACACTATCCAATATAGTAACCACTGGCCATGTATGGCTTTTAAAAATTTAAATTTGGATTTAGATTAATCATCAAATAAAATTAAGAACTCAGTTCTTCATTCACACTCACCATGTTTCATGCATTCAGTGGCCATGCCTGGTTAGTGGCCATCATAAGATGGCACAGGGCAGATGTACATTTCCATCATTACACAAAGTTCTGTTGACAGCATCACGATAAATCCCCATATTTCTAATTGTCATCCAGCAACAAAATATGGGTCTATTATAAATCTCTAACTCTTCATTTAGTCAGGCTTTGTGAGCAAGGAGCACACTGCCATATCAAACAATGTGACATGATTTTTATGATTGTAAAAATTTTGTCATTTTTGATGCCTTGAGAAAGAACAATCAAAATTTACATGAACACATTTTCAAATTTGGCTTTAAAAAGCAGTCTAACTTCGAGACCCCCATGAATTGTTTAGAGGTCTCCAAGACCCCACAAATGTGTTCCAGGATGAAACAGGAGTTCCCAAGTGGTGTCTATGGAACAAGGACCTGTACACAGAGCTGGACAGACCCAACCCCATGAGGGGAGGGATCTCCACGAGGAGTCCACCTCCCTGAATTCTCACCTGACAACGGGCTTAGAACCAAAAATCTTTGTCATTTGAGTGAGTCAAAATCCTGTGAGCCATCTAGAGGCCCCCACAGGTCTCAGGTTGTCATGGTATGATCTCATTAGAATGGTACACAGAATCAAAAGCCAGAAATTGAAAGTTTGCTTCAGTTACAAATTTTTCCATCAGTTCCCTTCTTTTGGGAAACAACAAGATTAGAATAAATCATCAAGTTGACCTGGAATTGTATGTGTGTGTATTTTCTTCCTTTTTATAAATTGAGTTAAAATTAACATATTTTTCTTTCTTTTTTTAAATTGAGATAATTAACATATAATGTTGTGTCAGTTTAAGGTGTGCCATGCATTGATTAGATATTTTTATGAATATATTGCAATATAATTACTACTGCAGCATTAGCTAACGCCTTCATCAGGTCATGTAATTGTTATTTCATTTCGTGGTGAGAACATTTAAGATCTACTCCCTAGCAACTTCCAAGTTTATAAAACAGTATTGTTGACTTTAATCATATGCTCTGCGTTAGATCTTGATGACTTATTCATCTTCTAGTTGCAAGTTTGTACTCTTTGACCAACATCTCTTCAATTCCCCCACCCCCAACCCCTGGTAACCACCATTCTACTCTGTTTTTATGAGTTCAACTTTTTTAGATTCCACAGGTAAGTGAGATCATACCATATTCATCTTTCTCTAATTTATCTCATTTAGCATAATGCCCTCAAGGTTCATCCGGGCTGTCACAAATGGAAAGATTTACTTTCTTCTTGTGGCTGAATAATACTCCGCTTTTGGTATATATCCCAAGGAAACAAAAACAGGATATTGAAAAGATATCTGCACTCCCATGTTCACTGCAGCATTGTTCACAATAGTCTAGATATGGAAACAACCTAAGTATCTATCAATGGATAAATGATTAAAGAAGATGTGTTATGTATTTTTGAGGATAGTGAGTGAGAAATAAATAATTATTCCAGCCAACAGCTGGCCAGCTCCTTCCTGGACCTCAAAGTTTCTTGTTTAACCTGCAGGCTTCTTATCCTTTGGTCGCCAGCCCCAGAAAGCATTAATCTTCCCTGCCAAGAAAGCTATTCATTAGCATTGGTGAGAAGTGCCCACCATCACTATGGGGCCCAAACCATTGCAGTCCACAGGATGGAGAGTTTCCTTCACTTCCTCACTGAGGCAATTTCCTTCCTGCCATAGCAATCCCCAGGGGGAGGGAATTCACAACCTGTGAGCCATCTCAAATCATAAAAATCAGTCATAGGAAGCAGCCCTCACCCTGAAGAGCGGGAGCATGCTACTTGATGGTAGCGCCTTTGAAACTAGAGAGTGTGCCCTGCGCGTGGGCTTGCTGGGGGTGTGCTGATCTCCCTCCCGTGCAGCTGCTGGCTGATACCATTTTGCTCTTGCTTTGTTCCTCACAACCTCTTTGCACTGAACCCCAGATGCAAGTGAAATGGTCACAAAAGAAGTATCTGGGTTAAATGCGTGCTAAACAGGTTTAAAATTACTGCTCATTGTTTGGAAGCAGATGCAAGCCTCAAACAAATGCAAAACATCAAGGCAGATGCAAAAGGGAGGGCAATTTGAAAATCGGATCCTAAGTGCCTGATTCTGTAGGGGGTGAAATGAGCTGCCTTCCCTGGCCCTTCATAAGGCTAGTCTGGCCAGCTGCCCCAAAGGGCAGGGAGAGCCACCTACTAAATG
>NW_011889144.1:201492-203738 GCF_000151845.1 Pteropus vampyrus
TCACTATGGGGCCCAAACCATTGCAGTCCACAGGATGGAGAGTTTCCTTCACTTCCTCACTGAGGCAATTTCCTTCCTGCCATAGCAATCCCCAGGGGGAGGGAATTCACAACCTGTGAGCCATCTCAAATCATAAAAATCAGTCATAGGAAGCAGCCCTCACCCTGAAGAGCGGGAGCATGCTACTTGATGGTAGCGCCTTTGAAACTAGAGAGTGTGCCCTGCGCGTGGGCTTGCTGGGGGTGTGCTGATCTCCCTCCCGTGCAGCTGCTGGCTGATACCATTTTGCTCTTGCTTTGTTCCTCACAACCTCTTTGCACTGAACCCCAGATGCAAGTGAAATGGTCACAAAAGAAGTATCTGGGTTAAATGCGTGCTAAACAGGTTTAAAATTACTGCTCATTGTTTGGAAGCAGATGCAAGCCTCAAACAAATGCAAAACATCAAGGCAGATGCAAAAGGGAGGGCAATTTGAAAATCGGATCCTAAGTGCCTGATTCTGTAGGGGGTGAAATGAGCTGCCTTCCCTGGCCCTTCATAAGGCTAGTCTGGCCAGCTGCCCCAAAGGGCAGGGAGAGCCACCTACTAAATGCAGGAGGGACTGAGAAAGAGCGGACACCCCCTCAGGTCTTTGGCTCCCTTATAACTGTCTAATTTCTTCAACAGTGATCTTTATATTGCTATCACTTGGGAACTGCTATTAAAATGAGCATCGAGCTCACTTTTGCTATTTATTTTCTGGATAACTTTATGAGGTTGCCCAGGAGCCTTTTCTCTCTTACACCGAAGGTCCCACACCCCCAGCAATGAATAGCCAATATTTAATCATGGGTTAGCTTAATACACATTTCGATTCTTTGTTTTTTCCCTGGGTACGTTTGGCACACCAGGGTTGCTTACATATTTTACAAGTTGCTAACTAACAGCCTTACATTTATGTAATCTAGCCCTGGAGCCCGGCTTCCTGCACAAACATGTTTAACTCAGCGCATGGGTTTCAAGATGATAACATTGATCACAGAACCTGGGTCTTGCCATGAAAAATTCTTGGAAAGTCTTCCATTTTATTATAGCACCAATAGAAAAGGAGTTAGCATTTCCTGTTCCATGCTAGGCATATCAATAAGCTCTTGGCTCTCACCTCTGTGGGGCAGACATCATTCCTTGTACTGACCACTTAGAACACTGAGGTCCGAGAGGGGAGGCGATGCACCAAGGCTGCCTTTAGGTAGAGTTCCTGGTCCGCACCCACCTCTGGCATCTTTGCACTGACAGCTCTGCCCTGACTGAAAGGAAAGGTGTCCTGGAATCAACAGATCATTCTTTTTTTTGTTTTCAGTGTTTTAGTGTCAAGATAATATTTGGGAAAGAAGGGTAATATTTTACTTTTAAAAATCTGACTTTGGATTAATTGAAATATTTTCCTATTTTACTTCTGCTCCATAGATGTTTTGCTAAAATGACTGAAAATTTGCTCTTAGATCAATGAACTGCTTAAAATTTTCCTCTCTCTTTTGCCACTTGACTGCAATTTAATGTAAAGGGAAATTTTAAAATACCTGAATGTTTATCTTTAACTATTTAAACATAAAACAGTTTAAAATATAAACCTTCCACCACTTATATATTCTTCATATGTTTCCTATTTGAGGGTGGGGTGGGGAGGGGGGGTTCAGAAAGCATTCTTCTCCTATTATCTAATATTAGGTTGCTAATTATTTAAATATAACCAGATGGATATGTGATGCTTATCAAACCCTATGAATTATTAGCTCCTTAATAATATGTAATATCTAGTACTGAGTACCTGAACTATATTAACTATTTTACAAATACATTGTTTATTCAACAAATATTGAAGGATTTACTTGGGCACCCTTTCAGTGTAGAACATACACCAATGAACAACACCCTATTGAATTAAAAGGGAGAGATAGATAATAAACAAACAAGTAGATTACGGCAGATGGTCAGACACACAGTTTTATGTGAGTCGGTTAGGAAAGGCTTCTCTGCTGAGGGGATGCTGCAAAAAGAGCCAGGTGGATCTCTGGCTAAGGGAAGAGTGAGTGGAAAGGCCCTGAGGCTCAAGAGATTTCAGGAAGAGCCAGGAGGCCAGTGGGATGGTAGCGAGCGGAGGTGGCGGCGGGCAAGTAGGAGGAGGAGCCTCAGGTCACAGGATGCACTTTGGCTTTCATTTTTAGTGAGATGGGAAGACACTGGGATTTTCAGCAGAGGGAACTGCC
>NW_011889144.1:203788-222216 GCF_000151845.1 Pteropus vampyrus
GATAATATTTGGGAAAGAAGGGTAATATTTTACTTTTAAAAATCTGACTTTGGATTAATTGAAATATTTTCCTATTTTACTTCTGCTCCATAGATGTTTTGCTAAAATGACTGAAAATTTGCTCTTAGATCAATGAACTGCTTAAAATTTTCCTCTCTCTTTTGCCACTTGACTGCAATTTAATGTAAAGGGAAATTTTAAAATACCTGAATGTTTATCTTTAACTATTTAAACATAAAACAGTTTAAAATATAAACCTTCCACCACTTATATATTCTTCATATGTTTCCTATTTGAGGGTGGGGTGGGGAGGGGGGGTTCAGAAAGCATTCTTCTCCTATTATCTAATATTAGGTTGCTAATTATTTAAATATAACCAGATGGATATGTGATGCTTATCAAACCCTATGAATTATTAGCTCCTTAATAATATGTAATATCTAGTACTGAGTACCTGAACTATATTAACTATTTTACAAATACATTGTTTATTCAACAAATATTGAAGGATTTACTTGGGCACCCTTTCAGTGTAGAACATACACCAATGAACAACACCCTATTGAATTAAAAGGGAGAGATAGATAATAAACAAACAAGTAGATTACGGCAGATGGTCATACACACAGTTTTATGTGAGTCGGTTAGGAAAGGCTTCTCTGCTGAGGGGATGCTGCAAAAAGAGCCAGGTGTATCTCTGGCTAAGGGGAGAGTGAGTGCAAAGGCCCTGAGGCTCAAGAGATTTCAGGAAGAGCCAGGAGGCCAGTGGGATGGTAGCGAGCGGAGGTGGCGGCGGGCAAGTAGGAGGAGGAGCCTCAGGTCACAGGATGCACTTTGGCTTTCATTTTTAGTGAGATGGGAAGACACTGGGATTTTCAGCAGAGGGAACTGCCATTACTCACACTTTAAAGCACCACTGTCATCACTTTGTGGACAAAGGTGGGAGCAGAAGCCCAAGAAGACGCCTTGGCAATAACCCTGTGCAGGGGAGTAGTGCTGGTCTGGATAACAGTGTGTTGTGGTTGAGATGCTGAAGTTAAAAGATCTCTGAGTTTGTTTAAAAGTCCGGCGAGCAGGATGTGCTGAGAGGATGGAGTGAGGGGTGAGAAAAAAGAGTTAAGGATGACCCCGAGATGTTTCACCTGGGCAACAAGAAGAGCTTTCTTTTCTCCCCACTTCCCTCCCTTTTTACACCCGCCTCCTTGGTTAGGAGAGTCCTGGGAAGCAAATAGTTTAGTTTGCCCATGGTCAACTTAAGATACCCATCAGACATTCAAGTTGAAATGTTTAACATATTTGAGATTGAAATCATGAGCTGGTGAGTAAACATGTGAGCCTGTAGACGAGATGCGAAGCTGAGCCCAGGTGAGATCACAAAGGGAGTAGCTGTAAATGGGGAGGAGAGATACAAGACCCATCCCGGCTGCCACCAGGTAGAGAAGTCAGAGATGGAGAAGAACTAGCAAAGAAGATTGTGAAGGAGCAGCCAGAGAAAGAAGACTGCAGAAGTCAGGGCAGGGAAGAAAGGGGGCACATGAGCTGGGGAACGCAGAAGAAGGGCTGACCATTGAAACAACCTGGAGGGCTTTGGGGATGTGTCAGAATCGATGTTGGCAGGGAGCGGGAAGGGGAGGGGTAGTCTGAACATGTGGGTAATGGGTCAATGGGCCGGTTGGAATTGGAGAAGTACATACACACAGCTTTTAAGAGAGTTCTATAACAAAGAAGAATATAGAAAAGGTAGCTGGGGGCGGGCGGGGCGGGGCGGGGCATGTGGATCGAGAGAGGTTTTTTAAAACAGGAACTTGAATAACATGTCCTGTGCTTACGGAAAAAGTTGAGGCAGAAGAATAGGGAAGATGGTTGGGGGGTGTATTGAGCAGGCCCTGGGGACGGGCTCTAGGTGAATAGGAATGTCACAGGAGCAGGGACAGAAAGAGAACAGATGGACAGGTCAGTAGAGACGGTGATGGAAACCTGTAAGCCCTTTGGTGCAATTGTCTTGGTGCAATGGGAAGCAAGCTAAAGGTGTGAAGGTGAGATATGTTGAAAATTTAGGCAAGAGGAGACTGTAACATAGTCACCAGGAAGTGTGGGAGAGCTGCAGGGAGGCACCAGGGCTAGGGGGCCACTTCCACAAAGATGCTAGAGGGAGAAGTCGTTTGAGTTCAGGTGCACAGAGAGGACTCCAAAGTGTTCACCTCTATGAGGCTGGCCTTCCAAGGATACTGCCCCCTATGCCCTAGGGTGTCTCCAAGGCTCTCTGAATGATTCTTGAAAATATTTCAACAGCCCTTGAAAGGAAAACAAACACATTCTAAAAGATACTTTTAAAACTCTTTGAGGGATGTGGGAAAATTCACTCTGGATTTGTGCCTGTTCAGCTCAGCCTCAGCAAAAAGCAGCTCTCTTCAGAGGAAACAAATCAAAGTTATGCTGGAAATCAGCTCAGCCCCGTTCTTCTTGCCTTAATTTCAAGAGCCCTCAGAGAAAAAGCAAAGGTAAATTCTCCCCACCACAAAAAAAAAATCACATATTTTTATGCAAAGACATGTACCTGGAATGAAAGAATCACTCCATCTAGAAGACATTTTCCAGGGTGCAATCACCATGAGACCAACTCAGTAACATTTTCAATTCTTAAATATTCATGGAGGGCCTGCTAATTATCCTGGCAATGGTAAGCTAGGGCATGTCTCCTTAAAATAAGAGTTTAACAGTTAGATTTAAAAGATGGCTAAATATTGGCCAAATTAATTATGAAATGTTTTTTAACAACTTTGGAAGCATAACCATCATCAAATACCTGCTTTCCTGGTCTGAAAATCGATGTTTTGAACATTGGCCTACACTTATTAAAGAAGTCTTTTTTTTCCTGGAGAAATGCTCTCATTCATGGAGGCTTTATAGGGGGCTACAGCCCACTCAATTCTTGTAAAGGCAGGTGTAAGACTTGATTGCTTAATCTCAGCTCCTGGCACCAGTGAGTCTCCTCAATCCAGTTCCAGCCACTTCTGGGGCCTTGTCTCCCTCTGGGCTGTTTGACTGAGATCAAGATGGTGAACATGGCCCGCCCCAACCACTGTCCCAGCACTCACAGGGTGCCCACCCATCACTGATGGCACCCTATACTCCATTCTGTTTCCACCAAGCCCAATCCATTGTGCTAACTAGAGTTAGTGCATCATTTCTTTGGAACTGCTACAACCCAAATGGCCTCCAGAACATAGAGTTCATTGTACGCCCTGAAAGGAAAACTCTCTCTAGAGTAGACTAAGTCCCAGTGAAACAGGGTGCATGCGATTGCTGTCAGCAGGTTTGCTATATTGCTCTACCAAATGCCAGCTCTCAGAGCTTTTGTGTATAGATACCCAATGTCCTTAGCAAAAAAGGACCACAGTGCTCCCAGTGCGAATGCCAAGCCAGGGAGATGAATTAATGGATTCGGTGACCTGAGTGACAGAGGGTTATTGTGGGGGCAGGAAAAGTGCTTCCACTCCCTGTGAAGCACAGGATGGAGCAGGACAACTGAGGGATGTGGGGAGAAATCCCCACCATGATGAAGAAAAGTTCCCAGAACAGGAAACCTGTGCCAAATCCAGTCAGTTTGGAAGATCCAAGACATTCTCTTTGGGGGAACCTCAAAAACTAGGTAGTTTCTCCACAACCTTGGGTGTTCAAAATATAGTTGCCTGAAAAATAAAAGGCAACTTTTGGACTTAAAGCTGTGCTTGTATTCAGATATGTGATGGAGACTATAAATGTCTCCAATCAACCCATGTGGTTTAACAGCTTGGTCAGGGTCCCGATTCGGTCAGTGTCCAGAGAGAAGACAACAGTGAGGGTGGACATGTGAGGGCCCTGCTTTAGCAGGTGCACATCATGCCCCTGGTTACCTGTGCCTTGGTTTGCTCCTGTGGTATGGAGAAAAGATGCTTCCATATGGGTCTGCATCACCTCCCAGCCCTTCAAGATGCCCTAGAAAAAGTTTTTCCCTGCTATGTGTGACATATTACCATCTAAACACTGGAAGAGAAACCATTTGAAGCATATTTTCTATATTGATAAAATTACAATTTTTCACAAACGTGCGTTGAACCCTAAGGGCCATGAAGACAGTGCAACACGGCACCATTTTGCACCCAATTAAAGCCAAAAGGTGTCTTTGTGAACCTTCCCTCGTGTCCTCACGAAGGGGAAACTGGAGCAGCATTTTCTGAGGCTATTTCGTGAGGTTGTTTTCTGTGTACACAGTACAAAGCAGAAAATTGAAACAGAGGATTACTGGAGGAGACACATTGTAGTGAGCTATGTAGCCCACATTATGTATCCTTTATTAAGTCCAGACATGATAAAGAGCCCCGCTCCTCCTGGGGTGTGGACAAGTGGATGTCTAGAACCCTCGCAGGCAACAATTATCTTTATAAATAGCCCAGCGACGCTCGTCCTCCTGTATTTTCCCCAACGGCACACACAGTGCAGGGCCCTATATCCCGAATAGCACTTGAGCCTTCACAGCTATCACACACAATGCAGCCAGGTATGAGTCATACAACCTGGGTCCAGAGAGAGAGGCTGAGACATAAAGCAGGGTTAATCAATGGCAGCCCCACCTGAATATGTGTTTTCAAAAACATCTTCACTTCCCACACTCCAATTTTCATTAGCAGAGACCAGATGGAGCCCAGACTTGGGGGGTGTTGAACTTGGCCCAGGGAGGCTGTGGAGTGGGAGAATTTCTGGAAATTAGCAAGGTGCTAGGCCTTCCATTTACATTTGGGGCACATACCATGCAGAGTGCCCAGAGACTGTAACTTACTCATAGGATGAAAGGGTCTTCGGTGTCTCCTCCCAATTAAATGATAAGCACCTTCTGCCACAGTAATTATCTTGTTCTTGAAATCAGCTCACTCTTCCTTGTGAAGTAGCCATGTAAACAGCATGGCTTCTGGGTGAAGAAGGAATCTTCCAGGGAGTCAAGGAGGAATATCTGCCTCTAGCCAGGAATGTGATAAATGAGAGAGACGAAAAAGAGCCCTGCAAAAAATACATACATGTTATTTAAAGAAAAGCATCAGCTCATCAATAACTAACTGCACAATTGGGTAAATGATCCAAGTGCTTTAGACTTCTTATCTATAACACGGAATAAGAACAGCAGCCAGCTCCAGGTGTTTGTGATTACAACTATAAGTTTCACATGGTGTTTTAAAGATGTCTGCGTGGTAGCCGGTCAGCCCCATTAGTAGACAGACGTTTGACTTTCAGTATGGTGGGCATGGGTGTAGCATAATTTGCGTTGAAATGTGGGAGCTGAAATAGGTCACAGATCACTGTGACTTCCATCTTGCTCTCACTCTCTTACTCACTCCGATAAGTCAAGCCACCATGCTGTGAGTTGCTCTACAGAGAAACTAAGAGCAGCAATAGTCTCGTGAGTGAGTTTAAAGACAATCCTTCTCCCATCTTGCCTTGGGATGAATTGCAACCTTGGCTAGTCCTTGATGGCAGCGTTTTGGGGGCCCTGGAACCAGACCCAGTCAGGTGGCACCTGAACTGCTGAACCACAGAAAACGTATGATAATACACAATGTTGTTTTAAGCTGCTATGTTTTGGGGTAATTTGTTTTACAGCAATAGATAGCTGATACAATGCCCTGTGGATTTTGAGCCTGTGCTTGTGTTAACCCCTTTTACTAAGAGTGAATGCAGAAGGCTCTCTTCAGCCAGTGGGCTATCAGTTTTTTTCCTTCTTCTCAGGCACAAACGGAAGAACATCATTCTCTGAAAAGAAGCTCTTGCCTGGGCTACTAAAGAAATGATGACTGTGAAATACATCAAACAAACCCGAACCACAGCTCCCTGAGTGCTCAGGAGAATGCACCTCATTCTTTCTTTTGACAATTAAAAAGCCAAGTGAAAACAGGGTCCCTTTGAGTTAACATCTCATTCTCATACAAGGTACCTGCTCCCGGGGTCTCACAGCACTTGTACCCTCATCCCAGCTAAGGCTGACCATCTTTATAAAAAAGATCCCCTTGGAGCCTGTCACTGTGTCACTTCCCAAACCAGCCCTGGTCTGATTTCTTTCTCATAATTATTACAGATAAATCAGTGTTCATCATGAATTTAATAACTCATATCCTCTCAACCAAGGATGTTAGGACCTTGGGTCACAGAGTGGAGGGCTATGTGCACAGTCAAAAATGGACCCCTTTGGGCCTTAGTCGTAAAGGATTGACCATCGTGAGTTCCACTGCCCCCAGATCCATGATGGCTGGGGACCTCCTCTGTGCTCCAAATTAAGATAGGCCACTTTGAACACTATGGCCAGGCGCTAGTTCTACACATTCCTCACCTATTCATCCTTAAGTTCATGCACAGCACAGAGCTGTCCAAAGAAGATGCTCAGGGCACAGGTAGAGTTGTGCTAAGCATCTTTACTTGCAAATAACAATTGTAGGCAGTTTAAGTACTGAAGTGTGTGTGTGTGTGGGGGGGTGTTGCTTATTTTAAGAATGTGACACTTCTCCAAAGAACCCTTCCTTCCCACTCCCCATACGTTGTCACCACCAGGCAGCTCTTTCTCTCCCACTTTCCTCAGTGCTTCTCCCCATTTCTTTCCTCTGTGTGTGATGGCATAAATTCCCCCAGGCTCCCCTGTCATGTTTCATTTGGCAGATATCCACAACTTCCAGTGCCAACTCCAAACCCCAGAAGCTGATCGGGTGAGCATAGGTCAGTGTCCCTTCTGGTACATCAGCTCTTTTCAGGGCTTGAGGTCACCTGGTACAACCCTGGGTTCCTTTTACCCAAGACTTGACATAATTACAATGGTGAACAATTTTTTTCCGAGTCTTCCAGGATTTGACACTTCATTTCCAGGGAGTAATGGGAGAAGAGGGAAAGGTAAGTTGAGGGGAATTGATTGACTCCCCTTGATGAAGATCCCTGAGGGGCAGAAGAGCTCCAGTCCCCCGAGTCCTGTTCCTGGAGGAGGTATGGCTCTTGTCATTCTCCAGGGTACGGCCTCATACAGGCATCTCTAGTTACCAGTGTTTTACAAAAACTTCTATTGGATTTCCCCTCCCTCCACCTAAGCCATATTTTGTTTGTGTTACACACTAGGATTTATTTATTATGTTTATACAAAAAACAAACCTCATTTTGAATAAAACCTTGTCTTGTGCTATTTCCCAAAAGAACCATGGTGAATTCTTGGCACACAGAGTCCTACCTTTGCCAACGTGGGGCTTCCATGCCCAGTCTATGAGCAACTTCTCATTATCCACCCAGGCCAGACTCGGCACCACCTTCTCTGGAGAACTTCCTTCAATGGCCCTGAGAGGGTTAGTTTCCCTGGCTCCTGGCTAAGACACTCATAACTTTGTGCTACAATAGGAATTTTTTAAAGGTTTTTTGTGGACTTTATTTTTTTAAAATGGAATAAATATGAGTTCTGTTGACCTCAAGGGCTAGCAAACTCTATTTTAGAGAAAAAAAAATAAGCAATTACCATTCCTTATTTCAGCCCATGAAAATACTGAGCATTTTACCAGAGGGTAGGGGGTGAGGGAGAAAGGGAGAGATAGACGGGGTAAAGGGAGTCAAATATAGGGGAGTAGGAGGCACGTAAAGTGGGTAAACGGGATCAAATATATAGTAGCTGGAGGAAACTGGACTTTGGGTGGTAAACACACAATAGAATATACAGATGTCAAATTAAATGTGCACCTGAAAATTATAAAATTGTATTAACCAATGTTATCCCAATAAACTTAACTTTAAAAAAATCTAAAAGAAAATACTGATCATTATTTGAGAAAAAGTTTACTAAAAGAAGGATGCATTTGGGGGGCTAAATTAGAATGTTCAGAAGAGACTATATCCACACCTGTAAAAAAGAAAAATTTTAACAACCTACTTAATAATTCTAAACATATTAATATGTCATAGCAGACCCCTTGGCATCATTTTATGCCTGTGCAAAGGCACGGGATGGAACCTCAGGAGCACTGGCCATGGTCCTGATGCTGGGTTCTATCCAGGCTGCTTCCGCTGCTTCCTAGCTCTGCAATTCTCAGCAATGTCAGCCTCCTGCAGATTTCCATGTGAAACGAATGGCAATGCTGATTAAAAACTTACCCTAAAAAAGTCTTTATTTCAGCTCATACCATGCCAGTGTCATGATTCAGTGATTTATATGGCTTTTTTTCCATGTGCCATGGAATGATGCTAGAGCAAGGCAAGAGGGTGCAAAACCTTGATCCTTTATAAAGCAGACTTGCCTGTAGAACCCTGCATTAGGAGATGCTATGGTTTATCTGCAGCCACTACATGTACTGCATCTACATGTAGTTCAGTGAAGCTCTGAATCTGCAAATGGTAGATTTAGCTGCATCCATTTACTATCGAGTTGGTGTTCCCTGTACCCCCTGTATATTGCATCTTCAGAAGTGTATAATTCATATTTGGCATCCAGAGTAACTCTTGCCTAATCCAACACGTGGTTTACCTGAATGCTTCCTTTCTTTGTCTTGTGCTAGAAAGGATGGTTTATTGTTCATTGGCTTGAAATTTTATTTCTTGGTTTAGAGTCAGATGTAAAACCCAGTCTTACCACAGGAAGTCCCAAAACCTAAAAAAAATCACAAGGCCACCTGGGAACCACGGCTGCTGGTGTCCTCACCCTACTCTCCTGCTTGAGGCCCCTTTATTATCTGCTTCTTGAAAAGGCAATAGGAAGGGTCATGGCTCCTTAGTCATAGCTCACAGACCAGCTGGTGGTGGTCAGACCAGGGTGGAAAGTGAGGGTAGAGCTCTGGTCATCTCATAATTCCCTGTAAAAAAAAAAAAATGGCAGAGCTTTTTCCAATGACTCCTATCTGCTGTGGGCAGAGGAGATGAGAAAGCAAACAGAATTTGAAAGTAGAAGAAATGAGGTTGCAACTTCCCTGCAAACATGCTGCAGAATACCTGCATTCCTCATTATTTGCAATAGTTATGTTCTTAAAGTCGCCATGAATCCTGAATTAGCAAATATGGAACCATTGCCCCTAGGGAAATACAAGATTGGGTTCCTGTGAGCCTCTGGTCATAACATTTTCATCAGCCAATCAATAAGTAATGCTATTTTATGTGAATTTCTGTTTAAAGACACCTTACTTAATGTTATGTTGATTCATTAACATGAAACTCACAGCCAAGAGCACTATTCCTTGTGCCTGAAGGAAGCTCATCTAATGCACTATTTTTTCTGTAAGGCACATCACACCTTCTGGGCCTTAGGAACAGTACACAGCATTTCAGCACCATGCCTGGGGGCCATTTAAAACAGGGAAATCACCAAAGAGTATAAAAATGTGAAAAACATGGCACTGTGCAAAGGATGCTTGTTTACCAAGTGAAAACTGAAACAGAAAGGTAGAGCATTGCCCTGTTAGACCTAGAGGTCTCGAATGTTTCACCACTCTGCCCATGTCAGGCAATAACTGCAAAAATATTATGATGAATGATCTGGGGGTTACAAATAAATTTTAACAAGTAGGTAAATTTATAAATATGGAATTTGAGAATACTGAGGATCCACTGTATGTAATTCATAGGAAGTCAGAGAGAGTTCTCTGAATAGATAGGCAGTTGAGCAGAGCATTTCAAAGATGAGGCTGTGATTCCTATTTAAGAGATGAGGCTCTGGCTCCATCACTGCTGCTGCGTGACCTTGGGAAAGTTGTTTAATCTCTCTGTGCTTTGGCGCTGTCACCTGTAAAATGAATTAATGTAGTTCTACAGCAGTGTTGTGGCGAGATTGGGTGAAGTCATGGATGTAAAGCATGCCTGGCCTGGCACACACTTACTTCAGTACATGTCAGTTGCTATTACTGTTGCTGTTAGCTTATTATGGCCATCCACCATAGACATTAAGCCCACCGAAATGAGGGGGATTATGCACTATAATGCCCAGGACTCTACTGTGCTAAATAGGCATTTGCTGAGACACTATACATAATAATGTCGCTGGAGCCTAAATTCCATACCCGGACAAAACGAACAGCTCTATTTCTTATTTAATCTACAAATTTTCAGGCTGAAAATTTTCCTATTTGAGATCCAAACTAAATATAGAGAGCCTGTGTCTAAATTTAGTAGGATGAATCTCTCTATTCAATTCTGGGTCTTTTCACTGTCACCAACCAGCGCTCCCCATGGAGATTTAATGATGTAGACCTTTTGATGTGAGCTGCAATAAACTGCCCTCTCTTGGGGCTGAAGTCTGGGAACAGGAGGGGAAAGAAAAAGGCCTGGAGATCAGCTGTGAAGAGGAGAGGGAAGGTGCTGAGGGGGTCAGGGAACAATCTCATATCTGGTAGTTTATTCTGTCTGATTTCTCCCAGAGGGAAAAACATGTGAACCACAGTAGGGAAAAACGAAGGAATCAAAAACAACTATGCATATTTGGTGAGAAGACAACATGGACTGGGAAAACTCTTTGATTCATTCTGGTAAAAATGGAAATTGGGATTAATTTAATAAACAGCTTGAGGTAAACTATTAGCTTTGAGGAGGGAACTAATAATACATTCATTAGGAAAAGTACTTATCCGTAAGGACTAGGTTTATGGCCCAGTAATAGAGATCTAAAAATAAAATAATAAAAAAGAAAGAAAACAAAAGGGCGCAGGGCTGGTATACATTTACTTACAGACTAATATGGCGGGTACATGGTCTAAAGAAATCAAACTCTTTCCAGATTTCTGTTTTATCATTTCTGGGGGTGGCCCTCGCTCTCATGGTCCGAAGTGGCTGTTGGTGCTCTGACCATCAAATTGTCTTCCAGGTGGCACAATGAAGTGGAGAAAGAAAAAAAGGCAGATACCTTCTTTCAACGAAACTGTTCAGAAGTCTCATACAGCACGTAACTTCTGCTTACATTTCATTGGAAAAAAATTTGGCGACATGGCCACACACAGTTGCAAGGGACACCGGGAAATAGTGAAGCTCTGTACCCAGCCAAAAATCGTAGTTCAGCTAATTTTTAAAAGAGGGAAAGTGGATGTTTGGGAAGTAACTTTCAGCCTCCTCCTCAGAACAAACCCCTGAGCAGGTGACGGATGTATTTCACAACCCTCTGATGGAGTGTATGACAATGGCTTTTGCATTGTTGTAGGTCAGGCTTTGTGAGAATTACAGTAGGATTAAAAATAGAAGTGTGGCTGTCAGAAAAAAATCTTTGTGGTGATGCCATCTAAGTAAATAAAAGACCAAAATGGCGCAGTATTATGGTAAAGTAATTGGTCATACTAATGAGACATTAAATTCATATAATACCAGATAATAAGAAGGCACAGGGAGGAGACTGGCCTGTTATAAAATTGGTTACAAGAAAATTGCTCACCAAGACTCATTAGTGCGCTGCCCAGAGATGCCGTTTTTAAAAGAGAGACCATCCTACGTGTGCTCCGTGTGTGGGACTTCTAAGCCCTTAAGTACAGTCTGCCCTGGAAGGGTTGTGCTGCATCCGTCGTGGAGCGTCATGCAGCACAGCATCTGAACAAACGCACCGTGTGCCTCCATCTCCTTTAAAAATACTCTGAGAGGAAGATATGGAAACCACCAGGAAAAGCACAGTGCAAGTTGATTTCTAAAGTCAGCAAGGAGGAATGCCTTCAAATTCAGTGGGTGTGCCATTCCGAGCCAGTCGTAGGAAACAAGTGTGCAGATCTCTCTAGGGAGATGGTGAAAACACATCTCTCTCATATATCTCTGTTCTAGACACCACTTCCTCTCTCCCTGGATGTATCTGATGTTATGCTAGTCTGTCATGTGTCCTTTCAGAGGTATTTCATGAATGTGCACCATATACAAGCAAATAAGTATATTTTTATCCTTCTCTCTATTTTTATATGCAAGTGATAGCATATTACACATAACACATGTCTTGCCTGAGTTTTAATTTCAAAGTCTAGCCATATCAGGATCCATAAAGATTTCTTTATTTTCTTTCTAATGACATAGATTAATTCCCTTGGATAAATGAACCATAATTTGTTCAAACAATTCTCAATTGTTGAATTAGTTTTTCAATATTTTGAAATAACAAAAAATGAATACTATGCACAGGGATATCTGAGAGACGAGTTTCTAAGTGTGAAATCGCTGTTAGACGTTGACAAGCATTTAAATTTTAAGGTTCATTGCCAAATTGCTCTCTAAAGAAGTTGTACTGATTTACATTCCCACCAGCCTCTCTATGCCCTTGTCAGTACATTTATCATCCAAGGGGTGAAACTGATACATAATTTAACTGTAATTAACATTTCTCTGTGTGAAGCCGAACATCTTTTCAAATGCTGACGAATCATTTACATTTCCTTTTTGTGACCTAACCACCTATAGACTCTGAACATTTCCAATTGAATTAAATTTTCTTATTGATTTGTAACAGCTCTTTACATCTTAAGAAAGTTAACTTTTTTTATGATATACTTTGCAAATATTGTTCCCAAGTGGTCCTCTATCTTTTCAATGTTTTGTGAGTGGGAGCTTCATTCACAAATGTTATGTATTTATAAAGCCAGGTTAATCAATCTTTTACCAGATTTTGTTGGTTCCAAAGATTTCGTTGGCTTCTTACTTTGATATTATCTTTTAAAATATATACTATTATTTATTCTATTAGTTTTATGATTTCACTTATTATGTCTAAAATTTCGATCTGCTTAAAATTTAACTTGGTGAAAGATGGAACCACCGGTTACCCAGTTATTTCAATACTACTTATTAAATAATTCATCTTTCCCTCACTTATTTGAAATGTCATCTTTATAATATACTAAATTCCAATATATATTTGGGTCTATTTCACAGACCTGTCTCTTCTGGTACTAATACTGCAATAAGTTTTTATGTCTTTATGATATGTTTGACTATCTTCTAGGGCTGATCACCCCGTTGCTTTTTAAAATATAATATTTTTAGCTAATCTTTGGCTTTTATTTCTCCATATGAATCAGCTTATCTTGTTCTCCCCCCGCCCAAGAATCCTTTAGTGTTTTTATTGGAATCACATTAAATTTATAGATTAGCAGAAAGAACATGCATTTCTGTGATTTATACACCATCCTATTTAAAACAATGTACTTTACTTTTCTTTTGTTCAAACTTATTTTATGCCTTCAGGAACATTTAAAGTTTTCTCGTAAATTATTTCCACATATTTTATTCTTCTTGTTGCTCTATTAAATGGGGCCTCTTATATGTTTTTGTTTTTGTTTTGTTTTGTTTTGTTTTGTTTTTCCAGTACTTGGTTCTTTGTTCTGCTTCTAGGCTATTGCTTAGATGGCGTATTTGGTGGATAGTCATCCCAGATCTTCTTATGAACAATGATAATTTTGCCATCTTTTATTTTCTTGCATTTCCTGAGCTCTTCATAGTTTGATGGACATCCCACACAGTTACCTAAGCAAGATCCTTCTTTCTCTGGTTATGGATTTCTACAGCCCTGCCCGAAATGTTTTAATCTTTGTCATAGATATAACGAGAAGCTGTGGTTACTCTGAAAGTTTCAGTAATGTCTGTCTATTTACACATCATTAGGCCTGAAAAAATGATATTCAGGTAGTTACTCTTATTCTGTAAGGCCTTTTCTCTATGGTGGGACAAAGTATTACTACCAACTTAATCTCCTTTTAAAAAAGAAACATCAATCTGCCTACCAAAAATGACATCCTGACACTTACTACATCTTTGATCTTTGCTCTGCAGGCCCTGCCATCTGCCACAGTGCTGCCCAATTGCAGTGGACTCAAGCGGGGTACAGCCACTAACACAAAGCTGCAGTCTTGGAGACATGAGTGGCCGGGTACCACCTGTCAGGTCTACATCATCAAGAAATAAAAGCTTTTCTTCTGGATCCTTCTGGTCCTCATCGGTGCACATGTGATGCAGATGCTATGAGCTAATGTCCTGGGACACCTGTCTTCTCCCCTATTTCATTGTGAAAGCTCCCACAGTTTTTCCAGTGCTTCATAACCAACACGTACTTGTTCCAACCAATTTTGGAGTGTAGTTGTTCACGTCTGAGAGGTCTCCACACCCTCAGAGGATCCTGTCTTCTTTCATTTTCCACACCAAGCTCACCAAATTGAATAACGTGCCCCAGGAGGGCCTTTCATTGTACTGGTCTCCACACAGAGTGCCCCCGAGATGCATGTGCAAGGTTAGGCTAGCTGGCAAAGCGTTTTCATCGTTTAGTTTCTTGTTTATTTAGGAATGCACAAAGAAGACTGATCAGACACACCCTCGAAAGGCATTATTGGATAAAGAACAAAACCAAATCAAAGGGCTCATGCAGTCACTGTTTTTAAGCACTTTGCAGGCAGTGGGGTAGCAACAATGAAGAGGACTCAGCTCAACCTGGTGAAGGGGCCTCACCATCCACACTTCCTTGGGGAACTCAAAGCACTTCATAGCCTCCCATAGTTTCCCCAGACACCCAGAATCCGTCCGAAGGCAACTTAGAATTGCCGATTCATCATTTATGTGGTGGAAAATATGAAGGAAAAAAAGGGAGTTAGCTCACAGCATCTGACTGTTCAGTTTGCTAAAGCAAGTCTGGCCTCCTTCAGGATGAAAATGCCAAATCTAAAATCATCTCTACAAATGCCTATTATTTTTTAGGATAAAAAGATGCATTTATAAATAATTAGGTTACGGGAGACATTTTTTGTAAGAAAGTGGTTCTCTCGTCAGTATGATTTCCCATCTTCAGAAGAGCAAAACCTGTAATGGACATGGGAATAGAAGTTAAGGAAAAAGACTTTACCTAAAATGCTGTTAGAGCGGGAGAAGTTCTGTGGGAAGAAGAAGCGCGTGCATGGTTGTGAAGCGTTTCACCTGCGCTGGGGCAGAAGCAGAGTGCACCTGGAGACAGGAGAGGGGCCCTAATGTACGGCCGTCTTAAGTCAAAGCACCTTCAATAGCAGCGAGGAAGCTTCCAGTGACAGGCAGGTGAACAATGGTGTTGGAATAAGGACCTTGCTGGGAACATTCTGACATTTCTGGATCTGGGCTGCCCATGAGAGTGACCAGGAGAGAATTAAGGATACACCAAGTTGGAACTAGCCGTATAACACACATCAAGGGTCTGTTTGCACAAAATGGACAGTCGTTCTAAGGAACAAATGTTATCAAAATATGGTGACCATTACACAATGTGAAGTTTCTGAGGTGACCATACAGTATGAGGAGGGCATGGAAACAGAGAGGATGTAAAGAAGAGATGCCTGAGTTATGCCAGGTGTCTGTCTACCAAGAACTTTTTCTATGGGAAAATTCTTTACCATATTTTGTGATTCATTTCTTCTCCCATTATCTAGGCTAATTTCCTCACGTTTGAGATTTGGGGACCACAGTGAAGTGTGCTCCCTGAAGAAGGCTTGGTCCTATCATTGGTTCTTAGACAATTTGATCCTTGAAGATACCATTCAATTCCTGCTAAAATCCAGAAGAAATAGAAAAAATAAATGTCCTTAACATCCCAGTGACTACACACAGCTGAATTTTGCTGGTTTCCTTATCATCCTCTCAATCCAGAAACAACCCAGGATAAGCATATCAATTAAATTCTATTTGAGTTTGGATTACAAATTGCAATCATCTGAGAGATGAGGAGTTGGAGTCTGTTTCCGAAGCTTTTACTCAGCCACTGAGGAGTAACAGACAACCCCAAAGCCCGCCTGAGCGATTTGTCCTCCGTCAAGTAAGTACAAATGAATGCTTCCCAACTCTGCTGGGAAATGCGGGTTTTATCAGGAGGCCTGCAATATTGAAAGCTTCTATAAAATGTTTGCTTCTAGAAGGATAATCGTGATGTTCACGGCAGATGGGGGGTTTCGTCTCCAGTATTCATGGAATGTAACTGCCATTTTTATTCCTTCAAATCTTATAATTTTTCAGATTAGGACACCTAAATTCAGAATGGATTTGCTCAGGCTAATTTCATAGAGGAGAACAGCTATCTCATTTTCGTTTCATGGGGGAAAAAATGGTAGGAGTTGAAAAATAAACAAGTAAAAGGACTATTGGAATTAGAAAAAAAATTAGCTCATTAAAAAAAAAAAAAGATATACATTGAATCTTTAGCAAGTATCCCAAAATAGCGTGAAAAGCTTGAGTTAATCTATTTTTTTTTTTTTTCCGGATCTGGAAAGAATAATGACATGGATAAGAGGAACTGTGCCTTAGGGAGTTTGAAATCCACTTGAATGTAAAACAGATCTCCTGAAATGGTAGGAGAGAGGGTTGCAGATTTCACTAAGCTGATCCCCAAGGTGTGGTTCATGGCTCCTCTAGAGTCACCTGGTTGGAAAGAGTATGAAGATGCTTGACACACATAGACACACACACCCTTCTCTCTGAACTCTCACCACGGCAGAATTTTTCAAAGTTAAAACCTCCCACATCTCAAAAACTAGTTATTATTTTTCTAGTTCTATAAATTTCTGTTCAGTTGATGAAATATTATTTTCAAATATGAGGCAGTTATTTTCCAATAAAAGTGATAATTTTCAGTGCACTGAAGTTTGCAGTAAAACTGGTACTTTTTTATATATATTGTTGAGGGATGAATATTTTTAGAAAGGAATTTTGCCATATATTTTAAGAGTCACCGAAATGACCATCACCAAAATAACCTATAACCCACTAATTCCACTCTCAAGAATTTTTCCTAAGGAAAAATGCTAAATAACATACATAAAAATATATATGATAATCTATTTAATAATAGACAAAATTTGGTAAAAAGGCAACAGGGAAATACTTTTATAAATTACAATTCAAAAGTCCATTGGAATTTTTTGAAATGATTTGACAATATGAAAATTGCTATCGACAGTGTAAAATGACCAATGCAAGAGGATACACTTGGGTTACATATATAAGAAAAAGTAATTTCTGCTAAAAGAAAAACTGAAAAGAAATCTTCTCTTCTGCCATCTTATAATTAGATGTAATGCTATTTTATAGCAATTTCTGATACATTTGAACTTGTATTTAGCCTCTTACTTTATATTTTCTATTTATTCCATTTTGTGGTAAGCAGAATTCTAAGTGATCCCCAAGATTCCTCGCCATCGTGAACACACCCTGTGTAACTGTGAATAGATTAGGTTATGTTATACAAGATCCCATCTTAGCAGAGAGAGATCCTCTGTTGGCCTTGAGAAGTGAGTAGACACACTATGGAGGCCTAGGGCTTGGATCTAAGGGTCTCCAGTAGCTGAGAGCAATTCTTAGCTAACAGGCCGAAGGAAATGAAGCTTCAGTCCTAGGACCTCAAGGAACTCTATCCTCCCAACAACCCAAAGCTTAGGAAAGGACCACAGCCTCACATGTGATTGTGGCCCCAGCTGAGACCGTGATTTTAGCCTGCTAAGACCCTGACCAAGTCCATGCCCAGGCTCCTAACCCACAGAACCTGTGAGATGATAAACATGTGTGTTTTAACGTGCTAAGTTTGTGGCAATTTGTTGTGCAGTATAACAATAATAATACACACCTTTTTATGTTTCTTTTTATTTCCTTACTTGGATTGTTTTACATTTATTGTATATTTTTCCCTGATTTTATTTTTCTCTCTCTACTAATTTGGTAGTTACAAATTCTATTTCTATTCTTTTAGTAGTTATCATAGTTGTTAACACAAGAACATTAACATATCAAAATCTGAAGTAGGTCAATAGCTTTACCCTTTGCTGACGTCTTTAGAACTTAGAACACATTAACTGCCTCCTCCACTCCTCACTTACGTACTATTACTGTCATTTATTTGTAGCCTACCTTGATTATTTTCTTTTTAAACTCATTAGACATAATTATGATTGCTTTATATCAGTGTTCATTTGGATTTTCCCAGTATTTGACACATTTTGTCTTCTCTATCCTATCATTTATTTCAGACCACGTAACTGGGATCACATTCCTTCTGTGTGATATCGAATTCTCTGTTTGTTTCTTATAAAGGTCTTTCTCTTTCCTTTCCTTTTGAAAGATGATTTGCATGGTATAGTCTTTGAGGTTGACAGTTATTTACTCTCATTAAAGGTAAAATTCCAGTTTCCTGGCTTCTATGATTGCTAATGAGTAAGGAGTAGTCACTCCTTTGAAGGCAGTCTTTCCTTTCTCACTGGGTGCTTTTCAGACATTTTCTTGTTTTTGGTGTTCCATCGATGTGTTATACTGTATCTAGGTATGAATTCTTTTTAATTGCTATGCTTTGAATCATGAGTTTCTTCAATCTGTGGTATGGTATCCATCAATTCTGAGAAATCTCAGGTATTATATCTTTGAATATTATCTCTGACTCAGCCTTATTATTTTGTTTTCCTTCAGAGATTCTAGATTAGATATATGACATACCTAAATGA
>NW_011889144.1:222266-229533 GCF_000151845.1 Pteropus vampyrus
TTCTAAGGAACAAATGTTATCAAAATATGGTGACCATTACACAATGTGAAGTTTCTGAGGTGACCATACAGTATGAGGAGGGCATGGAAACAGAGAGGATGTAAAGAAGAGATGCCTGAGTTATGCCAGGTGTCTGTCTACCAAGAACTTTTTCTATGGGAAAATTCTTTACCATATTTTGTGATTCATTTCTTCTCCCATTATCTAGGCTAATTTCCTCACGTTTGAGGTTTGGGAACCACAGTGAGGTGTGCTCCCTGAAGAAGGCTTGGTCCTATCATTGGTTCTTAGACAATTTGATCCTTGAAGATACCATTCAATTCCTGCTAAAATCCAGAAGAAATAGAAAAAATAAATGTCCTTAACATCCCAGTGACTACACACAGCTGAATTTTGCTGGTTTCCTTATCATCCTCTCAATCCAGAAACAACCCAGGATAAGCATATCAATTAAATTCTATTTGAGTTTGGATTACAAATTGCAATCATCTGAGAGATGAGGAGTTGGAGTCTGTTTCCGAAGCTTTTACTCAGCCACTGAGGAGTAACAGACAACCCCAAAGCCCGCCTGAGCGATTTGTCCTCCGTCAAGTAAGTACAAATGAATGCTTCCCAACTCTGCTGGGAAATGCGGGTTTTATCAGGTTGCCTGCAATGTTGAAAGCTTCTATAAAATGTTTGCTTCTAGAAGGATAATCGTGATGTGTTCATGGCAGATGGGGGGTTTCGTCTCCAGTATTCATGGAATGTAACTGCCATTTTTATTCCTTCAAATCTTATAATTTTTCAGATTAGGACACCTAAATTCAGAATGGATTTGCTCAGGCTAATTTCATAGAGGAGAACAGCAATCTCATTTTCGTTTCATGGGGGAAAAAATGGTAGGAGTTGAAAAATAAACAAGTAAAAGGACTATTGGAATTAGAAAAAAAATTAGCTCATTAAAAAAAAAAAAAGATATACATTGAATCTTTAGCAAGTATCCCAAAATAGAGTGAAAAGCTTGAGTTAATCTATTTTTTTTTTTTTTCCGGATCTGGAAAGAATAATGACATGGATAAGAGGAACTGTGCCTTAGGGAGTTTGAAATCCACTTGAATGTAAAACAGATCTCCTGAAATGGTAGGAGAGAGGGTTGCAGATTTCACTAAGCTGATCCCCAAGGTGTGGTTCATGGCTCCTCTAGAGTCACCTGGTTGGAAAGAGTATGAAGATGCTTGACACACATAGACACACACACCCTTCTCTCTGAACTCTCACCACGGCAGAATTTTTCAAAGTTAAAACCTCCCACATCTCAAAAACTAGTTATTATTTTTCTAGTTCTATAAATTTCTGTTCAGTTGATGAAATATTATTTTCAAATATGAGGCAGTTATTTTCCAATAAAAGTGATAATTTTCAGTGCACTGAAGTTTGCAGTAAAACTGGTACTTTTTTATATATATTGTTGAGGGATGAATATTTTTAGAAAGGAATTTTGCCATATATTTTAAGAGTCACCGAAATGACCATCACCAAAATAACCTATAACCCACTAATTCCACTCTCAAGAATTTTTCCTAAGGAAAAATGCTAAATAACATACATAAAAATATATATGATAATCTATTTAATAATAGACAAAATTTGGTAAAAAGGCAACAGGGAAATACTTTTATAAATTACAATTCAAAAGTCCATTGGAATTTTTTGAAATGATTTGACAATATGAAAATTGCTATCGACAGTGTAAAATGACCAATGCAAGAGGATACACTTGGGTTACATATATAAGAAAAAGTAATTTCTGCTAAAAGAAAAACTGAAAAGAAATCTTCTCTTCTGCCATCTTATAATTAGATGTAATGCTATTTTATAGCAATTTCTGATACATTTGAACTTGTATTTAGCCTCTTACTTTATATTTTCTATTTATTCCATTTTGTGGTAAGCAGAATTCTAAGTGATCCCCAAGATTCCTCGCCATCGTGAACACACCCTGTGTAACTGTGAATAGATTAGGTTATGTTATACAAGATCCCATCTTAGCAGAGAGAGATCCTCTGTTGGCCTTGAGAAGTGAGTAGACACACTATGGAGGCCCAGGGCTTGGATCTAAGGGTCTCCAGTAGCTGAGAGCAATTCTTAGCTAACGGGCAGAAGGAAATGAAGCTTCAGTCCTAGGACCTCAAGGAACTCTATCCTCCCAACAACCCAAAGCTTAGGAAAGGACCACAGCCTCACATGTGATTGTGGCCCCAGCTGAGACCGTGATTTTAGCCTGCTAAGACCCTGACCAAGTCCATGCCCAGGCTCCTAACCCACAGAACCTGTGAGATGATAAACATGTGTGTTTTAACGTGCTAAGTTTGTGGCAATTTGTTGTGCAGTATAACAATAATAATACACACCTTTTTATGTTTCTTTTTATTTCCTTACTTGGATTGTTTTACCTTTATTGTATATTTTTCCCTGATTTTATTTTTCTCTCTCTACTAATTTGGTAGTTACAAATTCTATTTCTATTCTTTTAGTAGTTATCATAGTTGTTAACACAAGAACATTAACTTATCAAAATCTGAAGTAGGTCAATAGCTTTACCCTTTGCTGACGTCTTTAGAACTTAGAACACATTAACTGCCTCCTCCACTCCTCACTTACGTACTATTACTGTCATTTATTTGTAGCCTACCTTGATTATTTTCTTTTTAAACTCATTAGACATAATTATGATTGCTTTATATCAGTGTTCATTTGGATTTTCCCAGTATTTGACACATTTTGTCTTCTCTATCCTATCATTTATTTCAGACCACGTAACTGGGATCACATTCCTTCTGTGTGATATCGAATTCTCTGTTTGTTTCTTATAAAGGTCTTTCTCTTTCCTTTCCTTTTGAAAGATGATTTGCCTGGTGTAGTCTTTGAGGTTGACAGTTATTTACTCTCATTAAAGGTAAAATTCCAGTTTCCTGGCTTCTATGATTGCTAATGAGTAAGGAGTAGTCACTCCTTTGAAGGCAGTCTTTCCTTTCTCACTGGGTGCTTTTCAGACATTTTCTTGTTTTTGGTGTTCCATCGATGTGTTATACTGTATCTAGGTATGAATTCTTTTTAATTGCTATGCTTTGAATCATGAGTTTCTTCAATCTGTGGTATGGTATCCATCAATTCTGAGAAATCTCAGGTATTATATCTTTGAATATTATCTCTGACTCAGCCTTATTATTTTGTTTTCCTTCAGAGATTCTAGATTAGATATATGACATACCTAAATGATAGCCTCTCTGGCTTTTAATTCTTCTTTCACATTTTCTCTCTTTATTTCTCTGTGCTCCATTCTGAATAATTTCTTGATATCTATGTTTCAGTTCACTAATTCTTTCTCCAGTTGAACCTAATTTGTTTTTAAAACTGTCAATTAAACTTTTACTTGTAATTATTATATTCTCTATTAGGAGTTCTACTTGGTTGTTTTCCAGTCTTCATGCCATCTGTCTTATTCTTATATTTTTTTATCTTTTATTTATTCAAACAATTAAAAATGCTTTATTTTCTAAGTCTAGTAACTTCTACATCTTCATCAACTGTTACCATATTTTTTCTGTTAGATTTTTTTAAAATTTTCATCTCTCTGCTGAAATTCCCTATCTGTTAATGCATTTTTTTATACCTTTTCTACTTGTGTCTTTAGAATGTAAATCATAGTTATTTAAATTCTCAATGTCTGATGGTTCTGTCATATCTACACCTGGTTCTGTTGATTGCTTTATTTCATAACAGTGAGTATAGTTTCTCCCTTCCTTCCTTCCTTCCTTCCTTCCTTCCTTCCTTCCTTCCTTCCTTCCTTCCTTCCTTCCTTCCTTCCTTCCTTCCTTCTTTCTTTTCTCTCTTTTTTTTCTTTCTTTCTCTCTTTTCTTTCTTTCTTTCTTTATACGTCTTATACTTTTTGGTTGAAAATAAGACAATATGTATGGGACAATAATGAGTTAATAATATTTAAGCCTGGAAAAGAACACACCTCTCTACTTGGTCATTAATGTGAAAGCTGAGTTAATCTAGTCAAGAGTTGAGTTTGGGCTGTATTGTTGCTGGGTAACCTTCAGTGCACCACCAGCTTCAAATTCCTTCAGCTTTACTAAAGGGTAGGGACTACTTTGCCAGAGAATTTTTCTCAACATTCATTTTATTCTCACTTTTAAACTTCCCATTTTTACCCATGCCTCTGAATGACTCTCTCTCCACACACTCACCTCTTCCCCATGGTAGACTGTCATACTTGTTACAATGCACCAGCTAGCCTCGTGGAGGGAGTCCAGGGCCTTCTCTGTTGTCTTGGTGCAGACGCAGTCTTGGCAGGTGCTGCCTCCCTATGTCTTGGGAGGGAGCTTTCTCAGTAATCCTTTCTTTCAGGGCAGTGGGAAGTCTCTAATGGTTCAGACCCAAGATGGCTTCCTGCCCCTTACGCAGGGGTCCAGGCTCTTCCTTTTCTCTCTACCAGCCTCATCCATGTTTCATCCATGCCTGGAAGTGGCAAGGTTTGCTTATCTTTTCCCCATGCATTAGAGTTCTTGTTCTGTAGTGGAGAAGGATCCAGGTGAGGCTCTATCCTCCACCTGCAGTGGCAGGCATTCCCTCCTCCAACCTACCCCGTGAGAGTTTTGCCTTACTTTCTTCCCTACTCTCAGTCTTCCTCATGAGAACCCCGTGAAGGGATATGGAAAAGAGCCCGCAAACTCCCCTTGTGCTAACACACGCTTAGCCTTAGGCAATTTGTTAAAACTTTTAGCTGAATTCATCTCACCCATTTTACCTTTGTGTAGCTCCATTTTCTTTCTATCCTCTGACCCAGGTGAGCTGAAGCCCACAGCCTGTCTCTCCTAGGAGACACCTATCTTTCCTTAGATTTTAGCCTAGTTAGTTGACCTGCAACCTCAGCGCTCTGATGGATTCAAGAAAAGGCACATTTGTAGATTGTTGGCTTTTGTTGTTGTTGTTAGTGTAAAAGTGACACTTTTTCTAGCTTTCTGCATCTGCTGCTCAGCTTCCAGCAGCTGCTTATTAAAATGTATTTAGCCAGTCCCCTCTGATGGACATTTTCTTTTTTTCAATATTTTGCCATTTCAAATACCTTTGTGAAAAATGACTATTTTTCACACTTATGAGTATCTCTGAGTAAATGCCTGAAAGTGGAATTGCTAGGTCAAAGGGAAGACACATTCGTAATGTTCATATTCATCGCCATCTTGCCCTCTCTAAAACCTGAGGAGTTTACACGCGTGCCAGCTTTCATCAATGCATCGTCACCACACTTTTTGGTCTTTGCCTGCCTAAGAAGTGAAAAACGGTTTCTATGTAGTTTTAATTTGCTTTTTCTCTTATTATCGTGAGGTTAAACTTCTATTTCTATATTAAGGCTATTTGCATAGCGGCTTGTACACTTAAAAAATAGTTAAAATAGTAAATTATGTCATATGGTTTTACCACAATAAAAAAGCTATTTGCATTATTTCCTATGAATGAAATATTTATATTTTTACTCATTTTATAATCAACGTTTGTCTAATATGTTTCGGTTAATTCTTCTAGATTTCTAAGTAACGAATCATATTTTCTGCAAATAAGGATAACATTGTATTTTCCCTCAAATCACATTAGGGAGACTAGGCATTCTCATCTTCTCTTTGACTTTACCAAGAATCCTTTACTATTTTCACTGTTAACTGTGGTTCACTATTGGTTTGATGTAATCAGTCTTTATTAGAAGAAATCTATTTATAGTCTTTTAATACAGAAGCATTTTCCTTTTTGTTTCCTTTCTGTTTTCCTCAAAAAATGCAATTGAAATTAAGATTAGTATTGCATTTAATTTATGAATTAGTTTTAGCAGAACCACAGTTATGTAATTTGCTGATATTTAATACTATGTATAGATGGATCCAATATTTACCACCATTTCTTTTATATTAGGACATTCTTATTCTTGCATCATTACTTAGATTCTTCTTTTAGTTAACTAATCTATATATTGTAATAATTTTTCAGGAATAATATGTGATAGTATACTGCCTTAAGTCTTATTTAAGTATGAATGTTCTTTTGTTGCCTTCACCCATGAATAACTCAGTTAGACAACAAATTTTTATTTCTTAACTTTCCAATATCAGAATCCCATATCATTGCTTTATTGCGTTAAAACTAGCCAGACGTGTCTTCTTTTGAGTATTTTATAAGCATCTACTTAGCTGAATATAGAGATTTTTATGCTTGGAAATCAAATATTTTACTGGGATACGTCTAGTAAGTTTTCCTTTATGTATTTTACTCGGAGTAGGATATATCATTTAAAACTACAGATTCAGGTCTTCAACTCAGAAATGTTTTCTTAAATTAAAGCTTTGACTTTGTATCTCTTTTCCTTATTCTGTTCTCTTCTTCAGAAATGTCAGTTATTTGTATATTTAACCTCTGTTGTGTGTGTTCTGAACCTCTCTCTCCTTTTTTATAGTTTTTACTTCTTTATCCTTTTTCTTTCATCCTCCATGCCACTGATCCAATTTTCTACAACTTCATCTCTGCTTTGTGTATTTAAACACTTTTTGAAATTTTGCCATGGCATTATTTCTTTTATTCCACTCTTTCCATAAATGTCTCAGCTACTACTTAATCTAGCTGACTATCTTATCATCTTATCTTCTAGCTCAAGTTCATAGACTTCACATTGTCCTTATACTTCATGGAAAGTGCAAAGCATGTATATAAAATTTCCATCTCTTTTCTGTACTCTCATTCAAAACTATGCTAGTCTTCTCTCTCACACATTAGGTTTATCTCTTTTGTACAGAAAAATATATCCATAGATGTTGCATGAAGATTTTGTTCTGTTTTGTTTTCTGCATCTTTGCCTTTGCATCAGCCTGATATCTACCTTATGTGTTATTCTCGAATGTCTTCACTGTTCCCTTGGATGCTCATAAAATCCTGTTATGTGCTCTTATACTGATAAACTGATTTTTAAAAAAGTTATATTATTTGTTTGGTAATCTAATAGTTGTGGCAAGGAAGAGGGCTAGGAAGGTGGAGAAAGCTGTGTGAAAAAAAGTGGTCCTTTTTCTTTTAGTGTAGTTTTATGGTTGCCCAGCTTCCATTCTAACTACAGAATGTTACTAAGTCTCAGTTCTTTATTAATGTTCTCATCTCTTGCTTCCAGTAGGATTACTGTATTTTCTAGGATGATCCCTGTGCATTGTAAAGACTAGAAACCAAAAAAAAAAAAAAAAAAAAC
>NW_011889144.1:230713-235601 GCF_000151845.1 Pteropus vampyrus
TCTAAGCTGTCACCTGTGCTCCTAACACCCACCAAAACAGCCTTACTTTATGGACTTTGTTGTTATCATTATAGACTTTTGCAAGTTAACCATAGTTTTCAGAATTATTATATTTTCCTAAAAGCATCCCAGCATTATCAGTGTGAAGCTGAGCTAGAATACCCGTGAGACTGGCAGCCCCCAAGACATTGCCAAAAATGTGGCCTTTTATGAGGTCCTTCTGATGACCTGGTTGTTGACATAGTAAATAAGAGTCATGAAACCTCATGCTATGGAAATTCACTCAATGCAAACTTTGAGAAGTTATCCACAAGGGGATTGAGAATTCTTGGCAATAATTTGAAAGCCATGGACATCTCACTGCTTCTTCCAGGAAAGAGTGGCCTAAGTGAAGAGAAGTGGACAATGTGGAAGTCAGAGATGAAAGAGAATCTCAAAAAGGGTGAGAACAGATATGTTGCTTGGATAGGAGTGTCACCAGTTTTCCAATAATAACAATAAGTCATATTTATGAACTCATAAATTGGCTCCTGCCATGGGACTAAACTCTGGATATACACTATATCCTATAATTCCTACAGTACCCTACAGTGTTGGCACTAGTTGTGCACAGGACGAAAGTGAAGCTTGTAGAGACTCAAACACTTGCATGAAATCAAAATGCTGATAAGGAGCAAGAGAAAAGACCCAAGGTCAATTCTATCTGAAGCTAATGTCTACTCCTGCAGTTTCTGAGCCATGCGTCCTATTCTATTGGGAGGTGTTAGCAACTCCATGAGCAATTTGTTGACATGTACATAAGCAGATGAAGCCACACATCTGTCATAGCAGTGGGGAGACCACTTATTTTTATTTCATCATTTTATTGATTGTTACAGGTCCTGCTTTGAAAGAATGCTTTTAGATATTATATATACATATTTGAATTGGGATGAATTCAGCTGAATGCAGTTAAGGTTCATATGCTAAGGTATATTTTTAAGTTAAAGAAGGAAAGCCTCAAGAAAGTAGACATACTATAATACAATTTATATAAAATACTCAACTATTTCTGTGCCCAGAAATGCCTAGAACTGGAGACATATATATATTCGTTTCCCACAAGGTGAACAGTGATACACTAAAAAATGTCCACAGAAGAGTGATATACTAAAAAATGATGAAGAATAGAAGTTCATTTAATATAGGTAAATTATACGATTTTCCATAGCCAGATGTATGCACAGAGAAATACACCTAAATACTGATAGATGATAGATAGATAGATGATAGAGAGCGAGAGAGATCTTATAGATAGATATTAATATAGAAACAGATGGATAGATATAGATATAAAAAGATTTATTATGAGGAATTATCTCTCATGATCATGGAGGCTGAGAAATCCTATGATCTATAAGCTAGAGACCCAGGAAAGCTGGTAATATAATTCAGTCTAAATCTGAAGGCCTGAGAACCAGAAGAACTGATGATGTAATTTATTATCCAAGGACAGAAAAAGACCAATGTCTCAGCTCAAGTAATTAGGTGGAAAAGGGGTGAATTTTCCCTTCCTCTGTGTTTTTTTTATTCAAGCCTTCAATGGATGGGATGATGCCCACACTGGAAAGGGCAATCTGCTTTACTGAGTTTACTGATTCAAATGCTAATCTCACCTGGAAATACACTCATAGACACATCCAGAAATATTATTTAATCTGAGCAACTCATTTCCAGTCAAAGTGACACATAAAATTAGCCATCACAATGAGATTCTTCCACCACACCCACAGTGGGGTTTAGGCCCTTCTCACAGACCCTTGCTTTCTAACTACCTGCAGAATCAACACCAGGCCATTACTTGGTACTTCTAGCAAGATATGTGTCTGAATATTGTTTCTGAAACATCAAATTATTAACTATTGTTGTGTCTGCAGACAGGAATGTGTCTGAGGCAGAGGCAAGGATTAAGGGGCTTTCAATCTTGCTTTGGGTGTTTCTGTATTTTTTAATCTTTTATGATGATAATGTCTTCAGGCATTACAAAGAGAGAGCAGAAGCTGCTGTGTTCTGATTAAACTGGCCAGGTGAGACACACCCCACACAGTCATTTATGCATGGCTAAGTCTGTCCTTTGAGTGGAGATACTGATTGCATCTTTACCTCTCAATATTCATCTGCTACAAAGACTCCTCTGACTTTCTGGATATTAAGAGGCTTGGAAAAGCAAGTAAAATTCCTACAATCTACTAGAAAATAAAGAAAAGGATTGTCCAGACTGGCATATCATCAACTTGAATACACACATGAAATTCCTGGTATCTTGTTGGTGTTTGAATTCTGGGTCAGTGGATCTGGGATGAGTCCCAAGATTCTACATTTTTAACAAGCCGCTGGCCTGTGAACCTCACTTTGAGATCAAGACACCAGAGAGAACACCAGTGTATAATTGTTGAGTTCCAGAGTGCCCCAGAAGCAAAGTTCCTCTAAGGGCTGAAGATTCTTGATTGCCAGTAATATTGCAATATGAATTAGAGGAAAACAAACATGATGAGAAATGTCAAATAAATACTTTGAACTCTTGGGCAGCTATTGTGGTGTCGAAAGGGCTGTGGGTGGGATTCTGATCACAGATTTGCCACCAAGTAGCTTTGTTTCCTCAGAGCTTCGGCTTTCTTGTCTGAAGTGAGTGGGTTGGATGAGATGATCTCTAGAGTTTCATTCTGCTCTGAAATTGAGATTCTTATGACTGAAGTGGAATGAGTCCATAGCTGAGCTTCATTACTATGCATATAGAGTAATACAGTCATTAAAGTTGACATGAGGGCTGAACACTAAGGAGTTCTACTAGTATAAAAGACATCCAGATGTTGCAGATTTGAATTTGCATGTTTAACTGCTATTTTCCCAGGGAATCTGAGATGTCAAAATTGTACTCGTGCAAGTCGTGAGCCTGCAATGTCATGGTCCAGAGTCTACTTATCATGCAGAGTAAAGAATCCTACTGGTCAAAATCATGGGATTGGGGTTGCTGTTGTTTCCTTGACTCTCCAAATCCCTAAAAAGTTTCATCAGCTAAAAAGAAGTTGGGGATAGGTCTGTATATTTAGTGGAATTAGTGAAGTTATTATGTTCATTTAAAGTATAATTATTATAGCCTGGGCTCTGGTAGCTTTCTCATTTGTGCTCTTAAAGTGGTGAATAAATCACATTTTTGTCCAGCAATGTGATTGAAATGCAGGCACATATGAGTCTTATAACCAATTCTCACCTAGAGTTACATGGAGTGTGACACAGAGCTGTGTTGGACCTCAGGTCTAGCTGCTTCCAACAGCCTGCTTTTCTGCCTCCCAAGCCATGCTCTGCAGAAGGAATCTATGCCAATCGATGGTTTAGTGGAAATAAAGACCAGCTAAATGAAAACAAACAAAGTCTGTTTATTCAGAAGTTGCTCTAGGAGGGAGTCAGCCACCATTACTCATGGTTAGCAGAGATCCAAGGCAGGCAGAGGAGTGAGAAAGCTCATGGTAGAAAAGGGACATCTCAGGTGTGCCCTAATGGAAATTCTTGGCCTGGGAACCTGGGGGCAGCTAACTAAAAGTGAGCATCCTGTGTAATTGGTTAAGGGAGCATATTTGGCGTTCTCTAGTCCTGAGTTGGAACTGGGAGTAAAAGTTAGGGAAGCTATCAATTATTTGTCAAGCCCTTGTGATTTTGGGCAATTGTTACAAGGGTATTGTTTGACTTCCTGGATTATTACCAGAGGTAGTGGTCAGCTTCCTACAAGTCTGACCTACAGATAGCAGGTTGGCTCCTTCAAGTCTGACTTAGAGCAGGTTAATTCCTGGCCTGGCTTCTGCAGATAAGAGGTTGGTTTCCTAGGCAGGTTGTTGTAGGTTGTGAAATAGAGTTCAATCCTTATATATAGTCTGGCCATTATCCATTTGATGTTTAATCTTTATTTTTTTTTAAATAACTAATGAAGTAGAGGACTTTCAAAGCTTTAAGGGAGTCGAGATGGCTCCAAATTCAGTGAAGGCATTAAAGTATTCTAAAAATCATTTAGGATGAGAGTACCCCTCTAATCCAATCAAGGAGAATGGGACTATATTCCATCCTAATTAAAAGGAAGCTTCTCTAATGGACATTATGTTATCATCATAACAAAAAGACAGATGCCTCCGGGGGATCTAGACACTGGAGAACCAAAGTCTCTGTGTGATGGCACAAGAAAACTTATGGCAACTGATCTAAATAAGAAAAATAATTAGGAGGTGGGGAGAAATGAGAGAGCACCCAAGACCAGCCAGCTTCTCTTATGCAGATTCCATACGTTCCAAGCAGATTTTGACTAGTGATGAGATTTTTAAATGTAACTTAATTTTGGACAGGATGTGCGCTGGAAGAATATATACTGAAAATGAATGCCATGCTCACAACGAATGACCAAAATGGCACTGGGCTTCACGTCATCTCTGTGAGATTGGGTCACATTAGGGTAAAAGGACAAAACCAGATTTCTGGGTGTACAGAATAGAAGACCAGAGAGGCCCTACCCAACAGGTACTCCATGCAGTGTTTCCCTGCGAGAGCTTGATCCTCAAGCAGTCGTCTGGCCAGCCTCACTCCCTGGCACCATTTTAGCCAGACCACAAGTTCTTTTGGGGTGGCCATAGGGGTTTTCAGTCAGTGTTGTGACATGCTATACTGGAGCTTGAGGGAAAAGAAAATCAGTAATACTGATCTTGTTTTTATTTCAAATTGTGGTAATTTGTTTTAAATGAATTTTCACATCAACTTTGATCTATTTAAATATTGCAATAAAGCAGTCTTTCTCTTGATCACTAGATTTTTGGTGCGCCATTACATTTTGCACCCATGGAGCATACTGGGCCCTGATCCCAGTCCT
>NW_011889144.1:236451-242003 GCF_000151845.1 Pteropus vampyrus
TAGCCTGGGCTCTGGTAGCTTTCTCATTTGTGCTCTTAAAGTGGTGAATAAATCACATTTTTGTCCAGCAATGTGATTGAAATGCAGGCACATATGAGTCTTATAACCAATTCTCACCTAGAGTTACATGGAGTGTGACACAGAGCTGTGTTGGACCTCAGGTCTAGCTGCTTCCAACAGCCTGCTTTTCTGCCTCCCAAGCCATGCTCTGCAGAAGGAATCTATGCCAATCGATGGTTTAGTGGAAATAAAGACCAGCTAAATGAAAACAAACAAAGTCTGTTTATTCAGAAGTTGCTCTAGGAGGGAGTCAGCCACCATTACTCATGGTTAGCAGAGATCCAAGGCAGGCAGAGGAGTGAGAAAGCTCATGGTAGAAAAGGGACATCTCAGGTGTGCCCTAATGGAAATTCTTGGCCTGGGAACCTGGGGGCAGCTAACTAAAAGTGAGCATCCTGTGTAATTGGTTAAGGGAGCATATTTGGCGTTCTCTAGTCCTGAGTTGGAACTGGGAGTAAAAGTTAGGGAAGCTATCAATTATTTGTCAAGCCCTTGTGATTTTGGGCAATTGTTACAAGGGTATTGTTTGACTTCCTGGATTATTACCAGAGGTAGTGGTCAGCTTCCTACAAGTCTGACCTACAGATAGCAGGTTGGCTCCTTCAAGTCTGACTTAGAGCAGGTTAATTCCTGGCCTGGCTTCTGCAGATAAGAGGTTGGTTTCCTAGGCAGGTTGTTGTAGGTTGTGAAATAGAGTTCAATCCTTATATATAGTCTGGCCATTATCCATTTGATGTTTAATCTTTATTTTTTTTTAAATAACTAATGAAGTAGAGGACTTTCAAAGCTTTAAGGGAGTCGAGATGGCTCCAAATTCAGTGAAGGCATTAAAGTATTCTAAAAATCATTTAGGATGAGAGTACCCCTCTAATCCAATCAAGGAGAATGGGACTATATTCCATCCTAATTAAAAGGAAGCTTCTCTAATGGACATTATGTTATCATCATAACAAAAAGACAGATGCCTCCGGGGGATCTAGACACTGGAGAACCAAAGTCTCTGTGTGATGGCACAAGAAAACTTATGGCAACTGATCTAAATAAGAAAAATAATTAGGAGGTGGGGAGAAATGAGAGAGCACCCAAGACCAGCCAGCTTCTCTTATGCAGATTCCATACGTTCCAAGCAGATTTTGACTAGTGATGAGATTTTTAAATGTAACTTAATTTTGGACAGGATGTGCGCTGGAAGAATATATACTGAAAATGAATGCCATGCTCACAACGAATGACCAAAATGGCACTGGGCTTCACGTCATCTCTGTGAGATTGGGTCACATTAGGGTAAAAGGACAAAACCAGATTTCTGGGTGTACAGAATAGAAGACCAGAGAGGCCCTACCCAACAGGTACTCCATGCAGTGTTTCCCTGCGAGAGCTTGATCCTCAAGCAGTCGTCTGGCCAGCCTCACTCCCTGGCACCATTTTAGCCAGACCACAAGTTCTTTTGGGGTGGCCATAGGGGTTTTCAGTCAGTGTTGTGACATGCTATACTGGAGCTTGAGGGAAAAGAAAATCAGTAATACTGATCTTGTTTTTATTTCAAATTGTGGTAATTTGTTTTAAATGAATTTTCACATCAACTTTGATCTATTTAAATATTGCAATAAAGCAGTCTTTCTCTTGATCACTAGATTTTTGGTGCGCCATTACATTTTGCACCCATGGAGCATACTGGGCCCTGATCCCAGTCCTACTTTCAGGGCCCAGGGACCCAGCACGACACTGGCTCTCTTCCCCTTGCAAACTCTCTCTTTTTAGTTTATACATCACAAAGCTGATTGCTCAGTTTCATCTAATGCAAGACAATATATATAGTTGAAAATTCATTGCGAGTAAGGATATCATGAAATATAAACTGAGTGATGCAGAGTAGCTCCAAATTTTGGAAGTAACAACAACAGAGAAACCTGCTTAACCTTCTGTTATCAGAGATAGAATGCCTGCCTGATTTTGGGCAACCCACAAGGCTGCAAAGCAGGGTTCCAGATACAGCAGACCCTGCTCACAAATGAGAAGAAGCAAGATGAGAAGATGGGTTGCTGGCTGTGTGCACTAAAAGGTAAAATCCATGAGCACAGGAATGGCCATTTTATCCATGTCATAACTTCAGTGCTTAACTCATGGAAGCTGCTCATCACACTGAATTGAATTCCTTTCTTTTTCATCTGGCTTTTCCATGTGGACGGTAACCTCATCAACAGAGGCACCTTGGATGTAGGTACAATGTAAAAAATTGACGACGGTGATGATGGTGAATGCAATAATTAAGTTCCTGGAAATGGGAAACCTAGAAAAAGAGGCTAACATGGTAGGTACTTTTCTGTGAATGGCATTACCTCTTGAACGAGCAGCACTAATCACGTCAAGGCTGTTTAGGTAGGTCTCACTATGCGTAGAGGACAGTGACGAGGCTGATTGGAGGGAATCTTCCTCTGGCTGCCTCAGGGGAATGCTCCAGAGCTCATAGAAAGCACAGCAGAATGGAAGTTCCATAGGGCTGCCAGATAAATTACAGGACTCCCAGTTAAATCTGAATTTCAGATAAGCAATGAATACTTTTTTAGTATAAGCATATCCCAAATAGTGCTTAGGTGTCCTATGTTTTTATTGGCTAACTCTGGCAACCCTAAATGTTAAGGCTGTGAAAGTCGAAGAATGCAGATGGAATCATCATGTCACCAGTAAGAGACTGACTGCTCAGGGCTATCAAGAGCCCAAACCAGAGCATCCTGATGAATAGTATTTCCCTCCTCATCAGGCTCCCCTTGGAAGCCCAGCAAACCATGGTGGCTTCAGCTCTAGGTCTTTGTAAATTCCTAAGAAAAGCCTCAGAGTCAGAAAGATGCAAGGAAATGGGAGGAGATGCAGAGAAAGGTGAAAGTAATGATTAAGGGGCTGGTGGGACTGTTTGATTTATGGTTTATGAATAGAGATTTAAAGAGCTAGATAGGATTTACCTTAATTATACAATGACTAATTATTCAAAGACTAATGACATAGATGAATGCCTATAAATATCTTTCTGGGCAAAAGCATCAAAGGTGATTAAACTCTGCTAGAGTTGAGGACAATGGGACAGGATTAAGAAAAGAAGAAAAAGTTCTTAAAGTAGAGGTTTTTTTTTTTTTTTCCCTAAAACACACGTTCCCATAATATATCCTATGTTACACTGATCTCTGACATATTGCCTACTTTTAGCCTTTTGATGTTTTTCTCATTTGTGAAAATCTATGTTTCAGTCCTTTGAAATTCACTATGGGCAGGGAGTTGGTGGAGGAAGGAAGGTTCTAAGGATGTTTCTGTTTCTCAGACACTAAGTAACTCAGTGTGTTACATGATGTATAAAATACGAGAAGAGGATGAAAAGCACTATCTAAAAGAGGGGCAGGTAGACTTTTAAAAAAAATCCCAGAATAGTTCAGATTTGCTCATGAACGCAAATCTCCTGGGCTCACTTATATCTAGGGACTCTAGAGAAGAACCAAAGAAACTTACCATGGACAAGTTTGTATTGCGAAGGTCCCTCTTCTCTAAAAAAATGGTTCTGAATGAGGGACAATGACCACAGAGATCCACTTCTGCACTTTATTCTGACATAAATTTGAATCTCAATCACTATAAGGCTAGAAGGAAAGAGTGGGGTGATCCCTCCACTAGTAAATGAGCCCAGCTGCTGCCCATATTCCCATCTCCAGCAGCTCCTTTGACCATCCTTGCTTAGGTAGCTAACACACGTGAACTGGTTAACACTGTGCTCCTTCATCGAAATGGTTCCATGAAGAATACCCCTTGCTGGTATTGGTGATGAATGTAAAGAGGTCTAGGAAAGTGATAGCTCTTACTCAGATGATAGTTTCATATATGACTGGTCCTAGGCTCATAACTTTAAAATTTGAAAGAGCTATTTTGCCTTTTGAGAATACAGTGGTGTATGGAAATTGGGGACTAGAAAACCTTGAGATATGGCTGTCACAAATATCCAGATCTACCATCATGCTTTTCCTTGAGGAAAAGAAAATGAGAAAGATGAAGGATTACATCTGTTGCCTGAGTTGCTATACCTTACTATTCAGTGGATTTAATATAGTTTATGGTAAAGCTAGGATAACTCTTTACCTAACTCTCAGTTTGAGGATGAAAGTTTGCTTCCACAACGTTCATATTCCCTAAATCCTCCATGTCCACCGGGTGGTCCTTCAGACATGGAGAAGAACTTTTGATATTTGTTTTCCAACGCTGGCCACCTAAGTCATCCCATCCACAGTTACAAAATAGGAACTTGCCGAAAGGAGCCCCAGGAATGTGACACAACACAGGCTACTAGATGACATTTTTTAGATATAGAATCAGAATCTCTGTTTTATAGAAAATAAAGTTAATAATCCTCTGGGTATAAATTATTTCATAAGCATATTATATATAATATGTGCACACTAATAATGCTGCTCAGAATGCTATAAATTTATCAGTCTTTTATTTACTGTGTTATTTTTATTATTTGTGCACCTATTTAGTTCAGCAATTAGAATGTAAGCTTCAAGGCAAGAATATATATTAATAATTATAATTAGGTTTAGGAAGAATTAAAGCCAAGTGAAAACAAATGGCTTCATCTTTAGAAGAAAATTTATTTCTTTGTTGTCAAGTTAGCATAGTCATTAAGGATTCTAGATTGTTTGCGACTGTCTATGTGTGGTAGAAAATACAAGAGGAAAACAATGAGTAGGAATTATCCCACTCAACCTACAAGGTGATATGAACATTTGTTTTTTTATTTAGTGCCTAATGTCTGAAAATATTAAGAATGATACTTGAAATCCAATTTGTAAGAAACCAAAGTAAATGTGTTGTAATTTTAGGACTTTCTTGGGTATCATCCTGCAGAAGACACTGGTCTTGCAGGTTTCCTTGGATGCCATCGGGGTCAGACAACATGACAATTTTACACGTTATAAAATGGGCTAGAAGAGACTTGTCTCGAAGCCCTGATGAAGACAATTCTCTGAAACAGTCTCCTGCCTCTTGGAAAGGATTAGAGTCAACCTGGAGGCACTCCTCCAGTCCAGTAAGCGTGTAACCCAGCGCCTCTAAGGCGCTCTCCAGAGAGCCTGTGTGGAGTCGATAATCAAGTTTGCACAGTAGATTGAGCTTTTTTGCCACTTCTGTGCCCAGTAAACCATTTCAGTCACTTGGCAGTAAGAAAACTTGTTTTAAATTTTAAGTAGTGGTGTGAGAAGTTCCTAGCACAATAAGTACACAATACCCAAAGACCCTCAGGAGAGGGACCTTGTGCTTGGCATTGCAAATTTTTTCTCTTCTTGGAATATATGAAAGGTATCTTAGTGCTTATCTGAAGAAGCCCAGTGATGTTGCTGCCATGGGCACGCTCACATAAACTGCACAAGCAAAAGGGACGCTCCTTCAAATGGTCACCTGGAAACAGTGCTTCTAGCAGAATCCCTGGAAAGGGACTCAAGAGACATGGGTTT
>NW_011889144.1:242053-290785 GCF_000151845.1 Pteropus vampyrus
CCTTACTATTCAGTGGATTTAATATAGTTTATGGTAAAGCTAGGATAACTCTTTACCTAACTCTCAGTTTGAGGATGAAAGTTTGCTTCCACAACGTTCATATTCCCTAAATCCTCCATGTCCACCGCGTGGTCCTTCAGACATGGAGAAGAACTTTTGATATTTGTTTTCCAACGCTGGCCACCTAAGTCATCCCATCCACAGTTACAAAATAGGAACTTGCCGAAAGGAGCCCCAGGAATGTGACACAACACAGGCTACTAGATGACATTTTTTAGATATAGAATCAGAATCTCTGTTTTATAGAAAATAAAGTTAATAATCCTCTGGGTATAAATTATTTCATAAGCATATTATCATATATAATATGTGCACACTAATAATGCTGCTCAGAATGCTATAAATTTATCAGTCTTTTATTTACTGTGTTATTTTTATTATTTGTGCACCTATTTAGTTCAGCAATTAGAATGTAAGCTTCAAGGCAAGAATATATATTAATAATTATAATTAGGTTTAGGAAGAATTAAAGCCAAGTGAAAACAAATGGCTTCATCTTTAGAAGAAAATTTATTTCTTTGTTGTCAAGTTAGCATAGTCATTAAGGATTCTAGATTGTTTGCGACTGTCTATGTGTGGTAGAAAATACAAGAGGAAAACAATGAGTAGGAATTATCCCACTCAACCTACAAGGTGATATGAACATTTGTTTTTTTATTTAGTGCCTAATGTCTGAAAATATTAAGAATGATACTTGAAATCCAATTTGTAAGAAACCAAAGTAAATGTGTTGTAATTTTAGGACTTTCTTGGGTATCATCCTGCAGAAGACACTGGTCTTGCAGGTTTCCTTGGATGCCATCGGGGTCAGACAACATGACAATTTTACACGTTATAAAATGGGCTAGAAGAGACTTGTCTCGAAGCCCTGATGAAGACAATTCTCTGAAACAGTCTCCTGCCTCTTGGAAAGGATTAGAGTCAACCTGGAGGCACTCCTCCAGTCCAGTAAGCGTGTAACCCAGCGCCTCTAAGGCGCTCTCCAGAGAGCCTGTGTGGAGTCGATAATCAAGTTTGCACAGTAGATTGAGCTTTTTTGCCACTTCTGTGCCCAGTAAACCATTTCAGTCACTTGGCAGTAAGAAAACTTGTTTTAAATTTTAAGTAGTGGTGTGAGAAGTTCCTAGCACAATAAGTACACAATACCCAAAGACCCTCAGGAGAGGGACCTTGTGCTTGGCATTGCAAATTTTTTCTCTTCTTGGAATATATGAAAGGTATCTTAGTGCTTATCTGAAGAAGCCCAGTGATGTTGCTGCCATGGGCACGCTCACATAAACTGCACAAGCAAAAGGGACGCTCCTTCAAATGGTCACCTGGAAACAGTGCTTCTAGCAGAATCCCTGGAAAGGGACTCAAGAGACATGGGTTTGCATTCTGCTTTTGCCATTGATGGCTGCATAACCCTTAGTAAGTCACTTAACTTCTCTGAGCCTCAGTTTCTTTATAAATCAAGAGGTTTGGACTTGATCTTTTCTAGCCGTTAAGTTTTACAATTCTATGCTTCATTGACATAAAAATTTACTGTAAGCTTAATACTTTTCTTAGAAGAGTTTGAGCTAATTTTGCTAATCACTCTCTAGAACCAAAATCTAAACATTAGAGAGGGCATGATGTGGTGTTAAATGCCCTCTGACCAGAGCCCCAAAGAGCTCCTCGTGAACATGAACCAGGACTGTTTTCATGTGCAATTGGAAGGCATATTCCATATATCACAGACTTTGGAGTTTGCGAATGTGCATAAGGTCTCTTAGAAAACAAGAGACTCATCACTATTAAGTTGTCTCATTACAGAGTAATAAATTGGAAATTGCAATGAAATTAGGTTGATTTCCGACTGACAAATTTTTGTCACAGGGCGGAAAAGAAATAATCATATTGAAAGCTGCAACAGCTGTTACATCATATTATATTTTAAAATCCTTTAGAGAAATTAATTAATTTTAACATTGTTATACTCTCCTTAATAGTGTTCCAAAATACCTGGCAGTGATTAATCATGGTTGGAATTTTTATCAGTCACGATCTAATACATTTTTCCAAAAAGAAAATTTTGTTGCACATTAAAATTACCTTGTTTGAATTTTTAATTGTAGATCTTAATCTTGTTTGAAAATATAATCTTTATCCATTCCATGTCATGGAAACTTAGTGCTTCTCCTCAAAAAACATTTTTAAACTTTTCTTGAATTCTTTTTTTCTTTTTGAAATATCATTTAATTTCACGTGGCTTTAACGAGTAATTGTTTTCAACAGTTTCTAAGAGTTTCAGTCAGCAATATTTCATTCCAGAATAAAAGGTAATGATCCATAAATTCTTAATGCCATATTTTTATAGCCGGTAAATTAGTCTTTAATGGGTTCAATAAGTTCTGTGATGTATGTCATTAATTGTTAATGGTGTTTTAACTAGATAATTGTTATGAAGGGCTGTTTTTCATCACTGCTGGTGAATGACTGATCCATGCTATCTGTTCCGCTTCATAGTGTGGTGCTTATTTTATCTGGCTTTGTGTGCTGAGAACAGAACAAGTACCCAAAATGTGCAGATCAAATATCCAATTCCAACAGTAGCATATCATGTAGCAATGACGTAATTCTACAGTTTTCAGTTCCTGTTTGTTTTTATCTTCTGTATCAGTTAGCTATTTGGTCCTACAATGCTGAGTAATAAACACCCTAAACCTCAGGGGCTTAAAGCAACAATCATTTACATTCACTGTGATGGTTAGTTTATGTGTCACCTTAGCTAGGCTCTAGTACTCGGTTATTTAATCAGATATAAACTAGGTACTGCTGTGAAGGCATTTTATAGATAAAGCTAACATCTACAATCAGTTGACTTTAATAGAATATCCTTGATAACACGGTTAGGCCAATCAGTTGAAAGTCATAAGAGCAAAGACTAAGGTTTCCAAAGAAGAAGGAATCTTGCCTTAAGAGTTCAATGTTGACTTCAACCTACGTTCGCAGCCTGCTGACAGCCTTAAGATTTTGGACTCTCCAGCCTCTACTCATGCTTCTGGAGGCTGGGTGGGGACTGCCTTATCTAGTGGGTTCAGCTGGGTTGAGCTCATTGCTACAGGTTAGAACTTTGTCTGTCCTCATGTCTCTAGAACTACCCAGGACATGCTCTTCTTGAGCAATGGCAGAGAAGCAAAAGGGTTAGCCTTATCACTCAAACACATTTCAAGTACCACTTACTTCACATCTGCTTACATCCGTCAGCTGAAGCAGATTGATGATGGAGCGCACTATGTAGGGGAGCAGATATAGTCACTCCATTTCTAGTGAAGAATGACAAAGTCACATGCAGAGGGTGAAGATAAAGGGGAGGGTGAAGAATTGCCAGGAATAATTCATTCCACCCTTCTTCTGAGCCACATAAGCTTGCAGATCTAAGTCTCCATAATAAATTCACCCTCCATGTGCTCCTAACATATCCACCTTCTCACTCACTGAGGACCATGTAAAATCAGGAGCAACAGGTCAAGGACATGCTAGAAGCTCCTTCAAAGTCAAAGTCTTCTCTAAGAACCTCAACAAGGCACCACCGGAAACAAGCATAGAACTATCATTTTAAAACCTCGATTTTCATTGTACTCACTACCTGCTTTCTCTTTGGTTCAAATTGCTTTTTTTACTTTTTTCGCAACTTGGGTTAAGCATTTATTTTCCAGCCTAATCAATGGGTTTACTTTTGGCTTTTAAATGCTACAACTTCCCTCCTCTCTCTGCATTTTATGACCTTCTCAGACAGTGTCTGATGCTTCTGCCCAGAGAAGGTGACAATTAAATCTACAAGGGGACATGGGGACAGGGTTCATAGAAGACAGAATAAGAGCTCTTCTTGGAGGGAAGAGCTCAACTTTGCCAGGAAAGATGAATGAGTACTGCAAGAGGATTTCCAGGCCAAGGGAAAAGGATATGCAAAATCAGAGACAATGATAATGGTGATAAACGATCATTACTTTAGTATAACCAAGCCCAACTCAGGTGATGTACAGGCCAAATATTGAAGCACGGTTATGGATCCTTTGGTAATCTAGAAAAAAATCTACCAAAATATCTAGGAAAAAATACCTAAAAATATCCTCTATCCCACCTAATTAATTATGGATCGTCTCTCCAGAAAAAAAAAAAAAAGTACATGTGCTCCTGCACACGCAGCACACACGTACACCTTCAAGCCTTCAGTATCATAGCATACAGTTAGAGGACCTACCATTTCAAAGAGTTTGTGGGCCCATCTTTGGGTCAAAAAGTTATTTATGGGCTCACATTTATGGGCTAGTAATCAAATGAATGTGGGAGATTAAGAAGAGAGAAAAATCAAGGATGGCTCATTTTTCTAATTTGATTGATTGGGCGGAGGGTAAGATCATAACATTTCCTAGGAACAGAAGAGCAGGATCTGGGGAAAAGACGATGACTGAAGTTTGGTATGAAAAGTTTATCCATGTCTGAGAGGCAGCTGCTCATTAAGGTCTAAAGAACAGAAGAGAATTGGGGTTTGAAAATTGGCAGTAGGAATCTCAAACATACACGTGATTGGAAGTGTTAGGGCCGTATCACTGTGGCCCTCAACACCCTTGAGAATGGAGAGAGAAATGGACAGTGATGGGTCTGCGGGAGGCAAAGCAGAGAAGTATGAAGACCAGCACAGAGTTGAGTTTCAGAATCTAAAGGGAGAGTAAGCTCCCAGGAGAGAATGGCAAGAGGGCTGCATGCCAGACAGCTGAGATCGCTGAACAAAAGGCCATGGATTTAGCAACAGGTTCATTATTTTAAAAATTAACCAACAAAATCCATTTTGGGATGCTCAGTCTGCTTGCCTGCCACGTCTGGTCTCTTGGGAGGTGTTAGAACTGAACTGAGGAACAGCAGCTTCCTCTGCAGTGGATCCAATTGAGGAAGCACATCAGTGTAGCTGGCGATAGGTAGAATCTGTCATTTGAAAAAGGCTTCTGACAATCTGTGCCTCTGAAATGCACTTCCCCCACACCCCACACACCTGCCCTTGAGAATTCCTGCTCTTTTGGATGGTGAATTCTGACAACTTAAAATTCTGGAAACGCTGATGGTTCCACAAACTATTTTTTTCCTTGAAATTCATAAGAATTGGACATGGATTTCATTTTCTAAAAGATGTTCATTCTTTACCACCCAGGAGGATGGGACAAGTGATGCTGTCTGGGGAATTGTAGTCAGCCTTTGCGTAGAGACTCGGCCTAAACCTCTATAGGTCTGGAGCAGGATCTAAACTGAAAGGATGACAGAGGCTCAGCCAACAACAGACTGTATCTCATTCCTTCTAAAATGCATTTTTTTTTTTTACATCTGAATATGTATGAAAACCACATACACTCTGCTATCCATGGTGTCATAATCTAATTAGAAGCATTTACCTTTCACAGGAGTACATAAATAACTATCTCCTAAAATCAAAAGCATAGACTGAAATAGAGTCAGTGTGTGAAAGAGGCCCAATGTAAGGTGATAGTGATGAGTTCAAACTCAGAAATAAAATAGTTTTTTTTAACATTACAAAAGCCAGACAAGACTCTTCTGGTTCAAGATTTGGCCTGAGTCATTGGCCTATTACCTTGGCATAGGCCAAGTCATTCTGTGACTTGATTCATGTGCGTGGGTGGGTGGGGGCGACCTCCCGAACAGTGTGGGAATCTGAGGCCTAGGGCTGACCTTCTCACTCCCAGTAAAGGGAACTACAGACCAGCCTGGGGCAAGGATATTGTAGTGTGTCTGGGAGATTGCCATATTACGTTGCAGTCAAGAACTGAGCACCTGGGGCCAGCTTACTACCACTGAAGTTGAGACCCACTGCTATTTGGTGTACCACCTTGCCAGCCAGTGTGTGTTTAACTTAATTAGAACCACCAACACTAGTTATTGTCAGTTTCTAACTGACGAACTTTTGTGCTTCAAAAGACGACACAAAGAAAGTGAAAAGATAACCTACAGAATGAAAGAGATTTCAAATTATATCTGATAAGGATCTAGTGACCAAATATGCAAGGTAGTCTGTAACTCAACAATAAAAAGACAAATGCCTAATTAAAGAATGAATAAAGGATCTGTCTGAATAGACTTCCTCCAAAGAAGATATATAAATGACCAATAAGCACATGAAGACATACTCAACATCGTTGTCATCAGAGAAATGAAAATCAAATCCACAATGAGATACTACTTTATAGCCTCTGGATGGCTATAATCAAAAAGACAGATAATAACAAGTATTGAAGATTTGGAGAAATTGGAACCCTAATTCTTTGCTGGTTGGAATGGAAAATATCGCAGCCACTGTAGAAAACAGTTTAGCGGTTCCTTAAAATCATCCAGTAAGTTTTAGTATGCTGTATTTTTGTTTTCATTTATCTCAAAGTATTTCCTAATTTCCCTTGTGATTTTTTTTCTTTGATTGATTTATTATTTAGGCGTGTGTAAATTAATCTTCACATATTTGTGAATCCCAAATTTCCTTCTGTTATTGATTTCTAATTGCATTCTGTTGTGATCAGAGAACATACTTTTTAATGACTGTAGTCTTTTTAAATTTATTGAGACTTTATTGAAATTTGTGGCCTAACATCTTATAGATAGTGGAGAATGTTCCATGTTCAGTTGAGAAGAATGTGTATTCTGCTGTTGTTGGGTGAAATGTTCTATAGAAATTGGTTAAGTCTAGGTTAAGTCTAGTTGGTTTGTTGTATTGTTCAGGTCCTTTATTTCTTTGTTGATCTTTTGTCTAGGTGTTCTACCCACTGTTGAAAGTGGGGTGTTGAAATCTCCAACTATTATTGTTAAATGGACTTTTCTCTCTTCAATTCTATTAGTTGTTATTTCCTATATTTTAGGCTCTGTTTTTGGTGCATGTTGTTCATAATTGTTATATTTTCTTGATAGACTGTCACTTTTATCATTGTATAAAGTGCCTTACTTTGTGTCTGGTAACAATTTTGTCTTAAAGTTTATTTTGTCTGATATTAGCAGTCACTCTAGTGCTTTTTTTTTTTTTTTTTTTTGGTTACTGTTTTCGTGGTACATTTTTTTCCAGCCTTTTACTTTCAACTTATTTGTATCTTTGGATATAAAGTATGTCTCTAGCAGACAAGATATAGTTGGATCATGTTATTTTTATCTATTCTGCCAAACTCTGCCTTCTGACTAGAGTGTTTAATTCATCATATTTTATGTAATTACTGATAAGGTAGGATTTTCATCTGCCATTTTGCTAATTATTTCTTATATACCCTATGTCTTTTTTGGTCCTCTATCCTTCTATTACTGCTTTCTTTTATGTTAAATATCTATTTTCTAGTGTATGATTTTAATTCCTTTGTTTTTTATTATATATATTTTCTTATTTTCTTAGTTGACCTGAGGACTATCATTAATATCTCAAAACCATAGAATTAACTTGAATTAATACCAATTTAATTCCAATTACACAATTGGAATCGTGCTCTTGTATAACTCTGGTCCCTCTCTATGCTTTGTGCTGTTTTTGTCCTACAAATTGCACCTTTATAGATTGTATGGCCATTGTCACAGATTTATGCTAATTTCCTTTAAACCAGATAGAAGAAAAAAGAGATAAAAAATACTTTTACAGTCTTTTATATTTCTCTCTATAATTACCTTTATTTTATTTATTTATTTATTTTATGTTTTTATGTGTCCGTGCGTTATTTTCTATCTTTCCTTTTAACCTGAAGGACTCTAGTATTTCTTTTAGGGCAGTTCTACTCTCAACAAACTCTATCTGTCTTGTTTATCTAGGAATGTCTTAATCTCTCCTGCATTTTTTTAAATGATACTTTTGCTGGATATAGAATCCTTAGATATAAGATTTTGTTTCTATTAGCATTTTGAAAATGTTGTCCCACTGCCTCTTGTCTTCCATGGTTTTTGATGAGAAACAAGCTTTTGACTTTATTAAAGATCATTTATGTGGCATGAGTTATTTCTTTATTCCTGCTTTTAAGATTCTCTCTTTGCCTTTCCACAGTCTATATATCTAGGTATGAATCTTTTTAATTTATCTTACTTGGAATTTGATGAGCTCCTTGGATGTATAGATTAATGTTTTCATTCCATTGGGAAGGTGTTTTGCCATTATTTCTTCAAATATTCTTTCTGTCCCTTTTCATCCTCCTCTCATTCTAAGACATCCATTATGTATGTGTTAGTATGCTTGATGATGTCTCAAAGGTTTCTGAAACTGTTTCATTTTCTTCATTCTTTTTTTTTTGTTTCTCAGAATACACGATTTCTATTGATATATCTTTAAATTCACTGATTCCTTCTTTTGCCTACTCAAATCTACTGCTGAGCCATTCTAATATATTTTTCACTTCAGTTATTATACTTTTCAGCTCCAAAATTATTATTTGGTTTTTTAAAATAATTTTTCTCCTTCTGTGATATTTTCTATTTTGTGAGACATTGTTCTCATACTTTTCATGAGTTCTATGAACATATTTTAAGTAGCTGGTTTAAAGCCTTTTTCTAGAAAGTCCAATGTCTGGGCTTCTTCAGGGACAGTTTCTATTGATTGATTGTTTTTCTTTCTTTGTATATTAGCAAGACTTCCTACTTTCCTTGCATGTCTCATAATTTGTTGTAGTTGTTGTTGAAAACTGGTCATTTTATATAATACAACATGTCAGCTCTGGAAATTAGATTCTCTTCCCTCCTCAGGGTTTGTTGTTGCTGCTGCTTATTTAGTAGATTCTCTAAACTAATTCTGTAAAGTCTGTGTTTTTTGTCATGTGTGGCCACTGAAGTCTCTGCTCACTTAGCTTAGTCAGCTAATAATTAGACAAAAACTTCCTTAAAATATTGGAACCAATATGTCTGGCCGTCTATACTGAGGGGCCGGGTTGGGTGTTCTTAATGTTCTAATCAAGATTCAGCCTCCAATCTATGTTTGGCTAGTTTCAATTCTGAACTTTTTCTGATCTTTGGGTTAATTTTTCCAACTATAGGTTTGCTATTCATCCCTTCAATCAAGAAGCATTTTAGAAGCTTTTATTTAAAAAAAAAAAAAAAAAAAAAAGTTTGACCAGGGAACTTTTCATAGCTTAGATCTAATAGAAAATGGATACACTGTCATAGTCATTTTTCAATGTATTAAAGATTTAAAAAAGGAAGAAGTCAGCTGGAGGAAAACAGACATGCAGCCACTGGAGATCTTCCTGAGTCTGGAACAAGACCACTTCCTTTGTTACTTGAGTCCACATTATACAACAGTTACAGCAGCTGAGCCAAGTGTCCCAATATTCAAGTTACAGGTATATACACATGTACCTTACTCGGTAGTGGGCCTGTAGAGGGTGGACGTCTGTCATTTTTATCAACCAAAGTGCTTCACACAGCACTGTACATGTAAGATACTCTCAACAGATGTGATGACAGTGATGGTAGGAGATTGGATTTCTATGTTTATATCTTTCTCTGGTTTGTTCACAGGCTGATATATTCATTTAGACTCTGTTGTCAAAATGGACTATTTCATTCTTATCCTCTGTGCAACTTTGAGAGGATTTCCTCTAGCATTTAGTAAGGGCTATAATTCATTTTGCAGAAATCACTTTGTAAATCAGCCTGATTATTTGGCTCAGTTTACTTTTGAAAGATTTGATGTGGAAGAATTCGTTGCCAAACCTGAGACATACCCTTATTAAAATGCACACACAGAAGCAAGCATCTCAAAACAAAACAAGACAAATGTACTCCCTGTGCTCAGTTTCTTTGTAGTGTTCATTCCTCTGTTCCCAAACATTAGAGGAATAAAGAAGTGTCAACTCTTGTATGCTGCAAACTCAGATCAATGAGAAAGAGGGGAAGGCTCTTTGCCCTTTGCTTCAATATACACAGAGCACAAAACAGTTATTGGACACCAGTAGTTTATGACAAGGCAGGACAAAACAAACAAACAAACAAACAAATAAACAAATCGATACATAGTTCTGTTGGTTTTTAAAGAACCATTCACAAGAACAACAAACAGTCTCAAGCCAGCAGTAAACCTTCAGGCGCAATTCTTATCCCATGTGACTCCCCGGAGGGGGCAACATGGTTGGTTGAGGTTCAAAGACCTGAGCTCTAATTACCAGCATAATTAGAATAAGAACATGTTGCTCACTCCAGAGGGGCCAGCCCCGCGCATCTGGGAGAAAGTGTGTTTAAGAATTCCCATGGAGTCACATGGGAGGAAAGGGACCCCTTGCCAAGCCACCAGCATGGTCTTCAGCTTGTCCTATGTAATTTCATGCCACTGTTTTGAATGTGCTAACGAGGCTCATTATTTTTAGCCGAGTCAGCGAGGGGATCAGATTCCTGCCCCCTGCCTGGATGTGCTGCCTGGGGGAGGGACTTGTTTTCACACAGCCCACAAAACAGCCAGGGAACATCCCTTCCGTGCAGGGCAGAACTCTCCCTGCTTGCATCTCTGCTTCTTCCACATATCCACCCCTTTCAGCATTTGGAATCTGAAAGAGACAAAGGATAACTTGATTAGTGAACAGTCAACTTGGGCAGGAAGAAAAGCCCCTCGTTTGGTGCCAGGAATCCCATAGGCCTTAAGTCAGCTAATGGTCTCAAACAGGGGTGGTTGGACACCCACACACAGTGCCCACGCGGACGCTGAAATCAGTGCATGGTGATACCCCGCACTCTGTGCCCTGCATGTACTAGATGTCCTGATAGTGTGAAGCCCAGGTTTTAGGGTCAGACAGGTACTTCCTCAAGGCAGACTCCTTAACCTCTCTGTGACTGTTTCTCAAATGGAAAATAAGGATAATAATGGTGCCCACCTCACAGGGATGATGTATCTATTGCCTTTCACACTCACTTGTCAGCTAGAAAGCCTGTGGTAAATGTCAGTTGTTATCATTGTCTGAACTGCATCTGTGTTCACACATGTGGTATCTGCATTGACAATCTTCTACAATTTTCATAACTAACTCTATGACAAAGGGACTGAGTGAGGCTCTTAGAGGCATCAATGGGAGACACGGTGATTCCCTGTTTCCTGATGCAGATAAGAAGCTGCCTTCAAGAGGAATTTAGAAGATGAAATGAATATGACATGGCGATTATTAGAAGTAGGAAGTTAGAAGAAAGGGGGAATAGGAAAGCCTTGTAGGGTTCTGACTGGAGACAAAGCCATGGCTGGGACAACACTATGGCATCTAAGTGAGATGTTCAGAGGGTAGGTGGATCATCAATGAGGCTGGAGTGCAGGAAATTGCTCTAGCATGATTGTAAATTTGGGAGAAGGCAGCTTATAGATAGTTTATTGCAGCCATGAGCATGGATAGACAGCCTTGTGGGTCTGTGGAAGGAAAAGAGTCCAGGTTAGCACTCAGCCCCAAGGGTTAGGAGTGTAAGACAGGGCAAGGAAAGAAAAATGACCACAGAGGAGACGGAAGAGGTACCAATGAGAAACCAAGAGACCAAAGCCTCAGAGCAATAAGGAGAGGAAGAGTGCTCCATAGCGAAAATGGCCAAGAGACCCTCTGGAGGTAATCACCGCTGGTTCCAGGTAAGGCCAGCTGTGGAGCGGGAAGAGAGGAAACAGGCATTTATGGTTGGAGGAGTGAGTACAAGGTGAGAAAAGGAAGAACTGTAGGCGGAGGAAGCTCGTGAGTTTTAAGAAGCTAGGAAAGACTTTATAGAACACTCCTGGGGGAGATTTAGGAAGACAAAAGTCAAGTCAGCGTGGGGCTTGGTGGGTGTCCTAATGAGAGTGCACCTTCTCTTCAAGGATCCCTAGACTTCATGAAAGAAGAAATAGTTTCATGTTGGGTTAAAACAGCCTCAAACAGCTTCTCCCACATGTTCTGGCAGAGAAGGAAATTATCTGACTTGAGAACAGTAAACCATAGTGATTCAGAGTTCTGGCTTTGGAGCCAACCTCCCTGGGCAGGTTCAGTTTGAGGCACTGAAACGTGCCAGCTGGGTAACTCTAGGCAAATTGCCAAACCTCTCAGCATCTCTCAGAACCTCAGTCTCTGGGGTAGAAGGAAGACCAAGAGTGCAGGGACCCACATAGATGTAGGACTCTTGAGAACATGAGTGTATTAAAGGCAGGAGCTCTGTGGCTCAGCTTATGTCAGAAAACTAATTCTAAAGTCGTGAGATTTGTCTTCCTTAAGCCTAATTTTTAAATGACATTAAAAAAAAAAATGCATCACAAAAATCAACCAGGCATATAAGTAAAGTAATTTCCACAGGTAAGGTTGCCGGATTTAGAACTGAAAACTAGACAGTTTAAGACAGAGGAGAACTGGCGTTCATTGTGGGAAAAAGGTTGGACAAATCCCCACTGATCACATGGTTTAGGGCTCAAATGAGATTGCTGATGGCTCTGAGGCCTGACTGGGGCTCCTCATCCCAGCCTCCCAGATGACATGAGAGAGTTCTGGATTTTCCAGTATAAACGGGGTCACTGAAAACTCTGGATGAACCTAAGAACCCAGGCATAAGCCACATCAGCCAATGGGCTTCATCTGTAATCCCACCTCAGTTTATTAATATTCAACTGTAAACATCTGCTTCAACACCCTCTGACAGGATGCTGACAGGAACATTCAAAAGCTAGTGTCCCATTCTACAGGGGGAAAAAAAATGAAGACAGACTAGAAAATGGCATATATGAAATCCAGTTGTGGGTCACAGACAATTGCTAGGTGAGCAAATACTCCAAACATTATAAAGTCCATTAACATCCCACCCCATTGTCTCAGGCCTGCCCCCACCACCCTTCCTGTCCACATCAATCATAGTAAGAGTCTGCATTGCAGGGCAAGGCTCTTCTTTTTATATTGATTGATACATCCAAGTGATCAGCTGTCATTATGATAGAGTTTTCTTTTTTAATTGGTTAAATCCAGAGCTGCCATTAGGGCTTGGTTTTTAATTCCATCCTTCACTGGTGTTTTATTTAAAAACACACCTTTTCTGACCTCCATGTTATCCTGGCATTCAGAAATGTTTAGCTTCCCTGAACAGCAACATGTGGAACAGCGTATGGCAGACAGATAATTAGAGAAGACAACACTTTTCTTTAAGCCAGAGGTGACATCTTCAAAGTCAATCTCAATTTGCAGTATTGCTCTAAAAGGCCTTTATGTCATTCTTGCTCAACTCCATTTTGCGCCTTTGGGATGAGTATAAACTTAGAGTCCAAACTGCTGGGTGGTTGTAGTGTCACATTGCATAGACTCATGCACAAAGTTTCTTGTGTTTTCAGATAAAGAAGGCAGAGCAAATCGTCCCCTGCCATGTCCACCATTTTCTGAAGCAGTGGCTCTTCTCTCTATTTCTCAAGTTTTAGAGTCATGTCGTAAATTTCATCTGTGCTTTTTCAGGAGAGTCGAGGTGGCTGGGGCAGTGGGGAAGTCGTTCCATTCACTGGCTATCAACCAGCTCTGTGTGGAAACAATCTCAGAGAATGCAGGGGGAAAGACCATGACCATCACCTGTGGAAGAAAGACCAAAGGTGACACCAAGACCCTGCTGGAGTGCCCTGGCTCCATTTCCTGGGTGACCCAGCCAGTCTCAGTGTTCACTCTTATGCGAAAGATTGAGAGGATGTGCCCCCTTCCCACAGGTGCCCCCCTGCTGTGAGCAGTGACAGAAGGTGGCAGCTTTCCAATACCTGTGCCATCAGTGTACCCGGAAATGCTGACCTTTTTAAACTAACGCTGAGCGTCTTCTCTTCAGAGTGTGACAGCACTCCCCTTTTTCTGTGGAAGCAGTTCACTAACAGGTTTTCTCTCTGCCGTTTATTACACATCGAGGGCCAGGTCTGGTGTCTAATAGTTCCTTTTCAGCGAGCTGCCTGCTGCTGACTGTGGAAAGTGTAGGTTTGGCTGCATTGATGGCTCTCGGTAATGGCTGTGATTACACCCTGTGCATCTTCTTCCCATGCCAGCCTTTCAGTAGAGCAGCACATTATGCCTGGATAAGATTCAAAGAGCAGCTTAATATCAGGTTCTCTGGGGCTGTAATAAACGGTTCAAGATCGGGCAGATACAGCCACAGCAATATTTCTGTACAGTCCTCGGGTTAAAACACATCAATTGAATCCATGGGCACTTTTTTGAGTTAAAGCTCAACTTATACATCTGCCTATACCAATGGGAATTGAATGAAAATAAACAAATCCCTTGTATTCAGTCCAGAGCAAGAAAACCCATATACTGCTACAAATCAGCTCAGAAAAACACACTTGTGGGAGCATATAGGGGGAAAAATCCAAAAACCTGTATTGTGTGGTTGCCAAGGAAGCTCTCCTGTACCACAAATAGGATGCTGCATTAGCTGGTTATGTTAGTGCTTTTTTCTTGAACACTCCTAGGTCTCCAGGGATCTGCTGTTTTTTTTATTATTTGGGGATAAGGTGGGAGACCTGATTTAATTTGTGCACTCTTACTCATTAAACAAGAGACTCTTGGCCATCAAGCAAGTTTGCATGTCTTCTCCCACCTCTAGGTATATGTCCTCATGAGGAAAACCCTCTTTTCTTGCCCTTTTGGATATTATGGACACACAGGTATGGTCTGCAGGAAAAGCCATTTTCACAGAACATACGGCTTTCTGCAGCATGGGCTCATGGGCCAACAGACTGGGTTTGGCCCTCAGCCGTGTCACAAACTGAATGAGAGTCTTGTCCTGGCTATTTAGTTTCTCCTGGTCTCTGCTCTCTTATGGATTTGAGGTACTACCTGCATGTACTGTGGTGCAGTCCTAGAACTCGCAACCCAGAGGCAGTGTCAGGCTCCACGGGTCAAAGGCAGAATCTCCAACAACATGCCCATGCTCCAGACACAAGACACGAGTTTGGGGTCCTCAGGTCACTTGCACTTTTGACCAACTGGCTATAAATCTCCATGACCTCTTCATGTTTGATAATTTACTGGATTGACTCACAGGACTCCAGAAAGTGTTATCATTGTGATTACAGTTCTATTATAGAGGATAAAAATCAGGACCAGCTAAAGAAAAAGGCACATGGGGTAAGATCTGGGAAGGTCCCAAATGCAGAGCTTCTGTGCCCTTTCCCATGGAATCAGGGTATGTCACCCTCCCATACATTGATGGGTTGTTGTCCACAGTTTTTACGGGGGGCTTATTACAGAGGTATGATTGATTGAATCATTGGCCACATGATTAAACTCAATCTCAGCCTCTCTCTCCTCCTGGAGGCCAAAGATTGGGCTGATAGTCCGTGGCCCAAGGCATCAATTCATTAATCGCTTGGTTGTTCTTACTGGCATGGCCACAACCCTGAGTCATCTCCTTAGCATAAGCTCTCTAGGGGCACTCCAGGAATAACAGAGACACTCCTATCTCTCAGGAAATCTCAAGGGCTTAGAGGTTACCTCCCAGGAACCCAGGACAAAGACTAGACAAATTTCTTATTATACAATAATTACAGTAGTCTCTGATAGGAGCATATAGCAATTAAATGAGAAAATGCATATGAAGCATGAATTACAATGTTCATGATCTATGGTTTATATAGTAAGTACTTAATAAGTAAACTGGTGTCATCACCACAACCACTGCAATCATCACAGTCTTCATGGATTCACAGGGTCAGTCCAAAACCTACTATACCTTTTTTTAAGATGCCAGCAAACTTTCTAACATGGCCCATTTGATAAATCTTCTGTACATTTATCTATAAATAACCATTTCTCTATGAGCTAAGATATATACCAATTAATTTTGTCAAGGTCTAAATTTCTAACTGCTTTTCAGAAAAACTTCATTTTTCAGAACCTTAAACTATTTTATTTATGTTATCTCTCATCTTTGAATTTTATGGAATATTCTGATGTATTTTATGGGAAATTGATTAGTTATCTCGAAAAATCACAAGCAAATCAATATATGTAAACCATTTTCACACTCAAATGTAATTTTATCCTCTCAACAGTAATTCAAAGTTAATATTATTATTCACATTTTGTAAGTAATTATTCTGATGAGGCTCAAAAAGATTACGTGACTACCCAAGATCATTAAGTTAGTAAGGGATGGAACATTCTAGAGAACTAACAGAAAGTCATTTGAGAGAAATAAGTACAAGGTGCAGTATTTGGGTTAAAGTGTCAAGCACTCTGGGGCACCAAGAGAAGAATCAGGATTGTTCTTCTATCTACCCAAAGGACTGCGTTGCTCTAGAGCTGCCGGATACGTTGTTACTCCAGCAGACCTACAAAGACAAGGCGAGGGACTAAGACATATATCAGATACCAAAGTAAGTTGTGGGACAGGCCATCCTGTAGGAATTTCAAACGAGGTGGTCCAGAACTAGTAAAATGGCTCACTTGCATTAGCATGAGAGGTTTAGGTCAGCTGCGTGCTTGGTAAATGCCTTACAAATGGCTCTCTGGGGGAGGAAAGAAAGCCCTGGTCCATAGTGTGCCAATTCCCATGGTGTCAATGCTTCCACCAGTGCTGACTTCAAGCCACTGATGCAATGTCGCCAGGTGCAGGGTGGGGAGGAGACATGTACATCAGCTCTTGAGAGACATTCAGCTCTCCATGGTTTCAGACCAGGGTTCCTATCCTTTTTGAGGATTTTAAGTCCTGATTTGGTCATCAGTCATGTTGAAAGAGGGCAAATAGAAGCAGGTTCTAGAAGGTCTCAGGCACCCAACTGGAGATTCCTTGTGGACCTCGACTTCTAGGCTTGCTCGCATAAGTCTAACTACTCACACTGTTATCGTATCTCTTTACTCTCAACAATATAATGAAAAAAATTAGTATACTTAGGGTATTTTTCAGTCGGTAACCTTCCATTCCGACACTGGTCTCATTAAATCTCTCTCAACTTTGTGTTTTCTGCAGATTTACTAGCCTTATAGGACTTGATATGAGTCACTGACCAAATGTCAGATCCCCAAGGGCCATGCCAGCTTCAGAGCAATTCATGGAAAACAGAAGTTCACGTTGGCTGAGTTACAAAATCTAGGCTAATAGGACCATAGAGAAGGAAAAACTGTGATGTAAACTGTTGAGGTGTGTGAATACAAGGAACTGTCTTGAAGGACCTCAGTATGTCACTGAGGAAAATGGCAGAATTTGTTGGCACATAAATGGGGTGGAGGGAGGTGTTGTGGAGGGGAAGGAAGGAGAGTCGAAGGACCTCGGCCTCGATACTGGGAATGGGAGAGCTGTGGGAAAGGCCAAGGTGGAGATGATGATCTGTGATAAGTAAGGAGAAAACAGAGCCTAGAACAAGGCATGCATATGGCAAACAAGTGGTTTCAATATCATTCTTCATAATCTCTGAAAAATTTGAGAAAAAAAGCAGCCAATCTGAAACAATACAATAAAAAAGCATGACAGAGACTCTGATAAAATAAACTCCATGTAAAAATACAGTAGGAGAACATTACATCATTAAAAATGATCTACAAATGGCTATTGTTTTAAAACTAGAGAATCTTTTACACAGCAATCATGACACAGACTCTCCAAGCCCCAGCTCTATATGTTTCTGTCGAAACTTTGCCTCATTTTCGCTAGTGCTGGATTTTCTGCAGCATTTGGAAATGAAGCTCCCAACATGCATCTGTGGGACAGAAAAACCCAGGCCATAACCTTCAGTCCTTTTCCTGAGAGAAGCCCATGGAACCCACCCCCAGAGCAGTGCCTCTCGGCAGGCTGCCCATTGTCACAGGCTGCCCTTCTCCGAGCCCCACCTCGATCACCACCCCCAGGCTAATTGGCCACTGCTGCTCTCAGCAAGTCAGCAGCCATGTGGCCATACTTAACTCCCTCGCTCTGTGAGTATTTTTAGTGTTTTTTTTCCTGCTAACCCAACTCACAGTCCTGCCGCATCAGTTTGCCTGTAGGAGCAGTTTGAATATCCTGCTGTTAAATATCCTTTGCACTTATATAGACCCTGGCGCAGGATTGTACTGTTGAATACAGTGAAAATGCTTGAGGAGCAAACTGCTTTCTAGGTCAGCATCTCGCAGCTGATAATATGTTGAAGGTGTCCACTCTTTTGTGGGCATTAACTCTATTTAAAACCTGATCCGATCTTGATAACATGATTCCGCTGGTCTCCAAGAAGTCTTCCTGCTTTGTACTGCTGGGCCCGGTGGGCTAGAAGGGGAAAGCCGGATGATGAGCTTTTACTCTCTCCTTCTTCATACAGCCTGGTTCCTTTGCGTTTCTCTGTGAATCTACTCCCTCCACTTGCCTCTCTCTGCCTCTCCTCTGCTTCCTGTGCCTCCTTTTACCCTAAGATACTGGCTGGCAGGCTCATGGTTTCAGTTTGCTCTGACACTAAGCTGCTGGCAGTGTGAAGGACCACATGACAGAGGATAAGCCTGGTGGGGACGGACGGAGGGGGATCAAGCCATTGGGCTCAGAGACCATCAGAAACTATGTAGGGGTCAGTTTCAGCTGGGCAATGGGCTAAGAGTTCAACTGCAGAGTGAGTGAGGAGCACGTAGAAGTTCTGCACGTGGACGATTCTTTCAAAGACATTAGTGGTGGATGCGGCCTAGTAGCTTCCAAGGTCAGGTGAGGTGAGAAGGCAGAGAATGGGTGAGACCGATTTTCTTTGCCCACAGAGAAGAGTGCGAATCACTGATGGACAAGATACGGAAGGGCTGGGGTTTCAGTGCTCAGGGGGAACATTGATTTAAAATTTTTGGATTTAGATTTAAATTTTAAAGATCCTAAAACCTAATTCCTCTTGCTCAATCAATCAGAAAATATCCATTGCCCAGCCTGGATCACTTTCCTGGGCGCTCTTCACTTCCAGAGGCTGGTACTTTTTATGTCTTTTATTATCCTCGTGTGGGTAGTTATAGCAATTGATAGGGAAGAAAGTCTCTGAAAATAGATCTGTATTTTACAATGGGACTTTCAGTTTTTGATACTGGTCCCAGGATAAAATCCCACTTGACTTGCGAGGCTTAGCTCCCATCTTATCTCCTTCATGAAGAGTTTCCCCAACCTTCTCCCTCCTTGCCCGTAACCACCCCCATCCTGGCCAAGCCATTCTCTGGATCTTGCATCTTCCCAAAGCACTTGCTAATCTCCCGTGGAGCCCAGGTCCACGTGTGCTGTCATCAGGGCATTGGGTTTGCTTCCCCTGCCAGGGTATGAGTCCTCAGGACAGCCAGCCACTATCTTCGCTCTTAGATCTAGCACAGTGCACACGGTGAATGGGTGCCCAGTAAATGCTTCTTAAACTGATCCAAATTACCGCCTCCAGTACAGCCACATACAAATGGAGCTGGGTGTGTAGAATGTTATCCTTACTTCGTGGCATTGAGAAAAGGAAGTTATTAGCAAAGCAATGGGATAGATACTCGGTTCTTGATCTCATTTCTCACTAGAAATTATAAGGAAAAAGCCCCTCAAATTCTGGAAGTGTCTTGTCTGCCATTATCAGAGAGCGAGAAATTCTCCCTTGAAGGGAGAGGAAGGACTTTCCTGACGTCAGTCACTGGAGAATTGATAGATGGCTCCTGGGACAGGATTTGTAGATTGGGGTGGCAGGCCTCGACTAGAGGGAGCTCCTTTCTGTCTGCGCCATGCTCTGAAAAGCTGAAACCCTGAGGAGATGGGGGACCTGGGTGGTGCAGAGAAAGGTGCTCCTGCTTCAGGAGCGGGGCCGGGTGGCAAGGAGAGAAGCTGGCTTTGAGCATCTGCGGGAAGGTACATCATATCTGGGGCATCAGGGCTAAACATCTCTCGTTTGAAGTTCTCCCATCCCTGAACCTATAGTGAGGCCACACTCAACATTACAGCCATCGTATCAAGTGTGGAAAATCAAGGGTAGGCCACAAAACACGTTTACTTGTCACTCTTCATGTTCTCCATGCTGTACCCACAATGTGGTATATATAGCTCAGCCAAGTGGGCACAACCTGCTAGTTTCTTGAAATTCACAGTCAGTCTCCTGGATCTCTCTACATTATTGATGAGCCAAACCAAAGAGCTGAAAGGTGGGTAGAGGGGTGCATTTCCAGAGTTCCCATTGTCTCAAAGCACTTGTCATTTCATATATTCCCTCTAGAATCCAGAACTGTTTCACATTTTTAATTTCAGTGAGGGAAAGCCACCCGACTTGAGGCCGATCTCAGAATCTCAGTAAACCATTCTGGCCATCCACAAGACTGACAGGATATTCACTTGAATCTCTGTGTTGAAATGATGTTCACCTGGGGATCTTCTTCCTCAGGCTCCCCAATGGTCTAGGGTTAAATTTCTAAAATTTGATGTTGCCTCTGACCCCTACGACTTAAACTCCTTCAAACGATCACAGATCTGATACTGCAGTGCATCCAGAGGGGAGGGGCTCAGTGCAGACCTGCTTCTCCTGCGGAGAACCCGGCCTGATTCCCAGTCTGTGGGACCAGGCTCCTTATACTCAAAAACATCAAGACTAATCAGTGGAAGGACTTTAGAAGCACCCTCTTTGGAGCTGTGATCTCAATCTCACCTTGCAGGAACCAGCCAGGAACCCAGCATCCAGGGACCGTGGATGCCCTGAGAGATAAAGGTGACAGTTCTGTATCCAGTGACAGGTTCTCATTCAGTGGGAATCAGAGCTATTAGGAAGAAATAGCACGAATCATGTCCACAGGCATTGATTCTGCCTGCCTTTTCTGGAGAGATGGGTGATTGCCTTGGAATGTTAGAATAGAAAGAGCAGAACTCTCACTTGCCCTCTTACCTTGAAGGAGACTTCTTTTATGTGCCAATGAAATATGCCTTACGTAACTGTACTCTCTAGAGTGGTAATGAGATTCAGTTGGAGTATTTTCTTCAGATTATCCTTGGTACAAGATAGGAAGTGACCTGCAGAACCAGTGACCTTGAAATCAGCAGCCTTCACGCAATCGTGAGAGCAGCCTCCCAACAGCAAATTTCTTGGCACAGCAGCCCAGCGAGCACTGCCGCCTCCTGAGTGACCTCGTTTCTTTGTACATCAGGGTCCAGTCATAGGATTAGTTCTGGAACTAAGAAAAAAGTTGGAGGTGAAGCATTGCCTACTAGAAATCTGTAATTCTCCAAAGTGTGTTCATGCAAAACCTGCCTTTATCTGTTGAGTCCTTAGTTCTGTCTGTATCATGTCCTGCCTGAATTTTGCACAACAGTCACCTAATAAGTCACCCTGCTCACAGTCCCATATGGTTCCAAAGCACATCTGCTCAAATATCAGAATTCACTTGCTAAAGGCCAGTCCGATCATGTCAAGTCTCTGGCTTGAAACTCTTCAACAGCTTCCCATGGCCAAACGCAATCACCAGCATGACCTGGTAAGCCTGTCGGGATCTGCGCCCTGGTGACGTCCTAAGACACTTCTCTAGTACAGATCTTCAACTCCCATTTGAAACCTCACTGTGCCTTACTCTGTGTTCTTACAGCCAAAATGAATGTTGAATTGTACTTGCTTTGAGATTTTCTTGGTCCAAGCTCACCTTTAGAAATTTGGTGGCTCTCCACTGAGTTCTGGGGCAGAACACAAATTATGTAGGAAGGATTCTGGGCAGCTCATCCCTACACACTTCCAACTCTCCATCAGCAAAGACCTGAGGTCTAGAGGAACTAAAAGTAGTTTCTGCATGGCTCAGTCTGCAACCAAGGGGACACACAGCTTCCAGAAGCCCCACGAAGATTTCATCTGTGACTAAAGCTGTACAATATGGAAACTAGACAGTTGGCTCTCTCTGAGGCCGGACATCCCTGCTCCGACTCCTTCGTGCAGAGCCAAGCCCCAAAGCTCTGCTGACACGCCTCCGAGCCTCCAGGATGGGCTCATCCGGGGACAGGTTCCCACGAAGGCTCTGGTGTTAGGTGTCCAGTTCCCAGGGCCCTGAGCCTCTGACAGGTCCCACGCGGGCAGCGCAATCATTCAGATGAGCTGAAATCCATCATATAATGAGTCCCATATGATACTCATCTTTGAGGAGACATGAATAAATCATTGTGCCCAACAGGAGACTTGTGCCCAAATGGATGGGAGGAGGCATGGCCACACTTTGATGAGCAGTGCTGGGGGACAGCAGTGATTTAACGATGAATGCGCCTTTCTGTTTCGACCCACTAAGTCCCTGGCACCTGTTGAAACTAGACCTGGGCAAAGGGCACAGCCCTGCAGCTAAAGAAAGACGACAGGAACAAAGCCGTCTGCTATCAGAGATCCACTCAGCCAAGCTGGCGGACATGCAAGCGGCACAAAACGTTTCTGCGAGGGCAAGAACCTGAGTAGCCCCCCTGCCTGGGAGACAAGCTTGCTCATTCACTTCCTCTCCTGGGGCCCCCATCCATCCAGGCAGGCACAGTTCTGTCCATTTTGCCATTCTTCAGTGGGATTCTCCTTTTGACCAATATTCTCCACCACTTCTGTAGGGAGACGGTGCGGCACGGTGTTAGAATGTGGGCTTGGGATGTAAGTTCAAGTTCTTGACCCCTATACTCCCTCACCAGGCTGTGATGTTAGAAACAGACGTCGTTTCTTGGGGCCCCAGAAACTTGGCAAGTTTAAATAATATGAAAAATAATGTAACCTCATGAATCCTGCCATGATACCTTGGCCTCCGGTCTTTGATGAGCCTAGATATCACATAGAGGCCAATATTTCCAAATGCCAATATTTTAGAGCGCCTCCAAAGTTCTGCTTACTGCATATTGAGCCTATTCATTTGTATTAATTTTAATCCAATTTGAAATCTAATCATACAGAAAGGCCTCAGCTTTCTGAGACCCAGAGGCTTACTAGAGTATGAGCATGCTTCATAAACGCCAACAGACTAACGTGGGAATGCCACATAGAACCCAAATATATTTTGGCAAATGACTCCTACCATGACTGAGGGAATACTTAATCAATATGTATTTTAATAAACATGTCAGTCACATAGAAATAGTTGTCCTGGTCACACGTGGACCAGCTGCCCCCAGGACACATAGAGGGCCTGGCCAAGCAGCAAATAGACACTGCGCCACAAGTAGTCACAGCACACAACCTGTGGAGTCCCAAATCCCTGGACAGAAAACCAGAGACAGATGGCTTCTCTAAAGATGGGGAAGGGTTCCCGGGCCCTCAGCTTTGCCATTCCTACTTGCTCTAGGGTCCCACCGCAGTGTCACCCTCTAAGCGCTTCCCTGACACTGGGAAGAGCACTGATTCAGAGGCCCTGACTTGGCCGGCAGCTTCTTCAGACCCAGCTCCCATGTCTAGGGTGCCTAAGTTGCTAGTTAGGCCCTCATTCAATGTTTTACTCCTCACTGTAGCTCTCACCCTTTCTTCCCCAGTCTTCTGTATTCATGTCTGGGCTGCCCTGACAAAGCACCGCACATCGAGTGACTTGAACAATAGGAATTGATTGTCTCACAGTGCTGGAGCCTGAAAGTTCGAGATCAAGGTGTTGGCAGGCAGGAGGGTTGGTTCCTCCTGAGGCCGTGAGGGAGAATCTTTTCCATGCTCTCCCCCAGCTGCTGGGGATCTCTGGCCATCCTCGGAGTTCCCTGACTTGTAGAAGCATCACTCTGATCTCTGCCTCTATCTTCCCATGGCTTCTCCCTGAGTGCTTCTCTGTCTCTTCACATGGCATTCTTTTTATAAGAACACCCACCTTCCTCTAGTATGACCTCATCTTAACTAATGACATCTGCAACAACCCTATTGCCAAATAGTCACATTCTGAGGCACTGGGAGTAATGACTTCAACATACGCATTTGGGCCACGGTCCAACCCCTAACAGCTTTTAACCTGTGTTTCTGGCTCTTGATTCTCTAGACCAGGGGTCTCTAAGGTCTTTAAACTTCTTTGTTTATGTACTCCTAACACTTGAAAACTATGCACCTCGTCATTCATTTTTAAGATGATATTTACGTTTTTATGGCATAATTTTAAATAGTTGCACTAGATGTATTGTTCTAATATACTGTATGTTGGAACTACAAAATTTAGCTTATTTTATTTATAACAAATTTTCACCACATACATTAATGAGAAAATCCAATTCTCTTTATCAGACCAGTCAGCCCAACCAGATGTATCTTCTGCATTAGTCAGGGTAGCTAGGTTATGCTGCTATAACTAACAGCCCTGGATCTCACCACCTCACACAAGAGGGCTCCGTGTTCACTGTGGATCGTGGGTGTGGGGAGGGTGTCTGCTCATCACAGGCACTCAGAGCCCTTGGCTGAGGAGCACTCCTTAGCATGGGGTTAAATTACTATGTCCAAAAAGGGAAAGTGGGGTCAAGAACAGAAATTAAATGCATACTTCCCTTCTACTCACCTATAGTGGCTGAAACAAGTCACATGGCCATCCCTAACTCCAAGGGGAAAGTAAATTTTAATCAAATGTCCCAGGAGGAAAAGAATCAAATCATTTGGAATTATTATCAGAAAAAAAAAATTAATTATTATCAGAAAAAAAATGATGACTTCATTTTTAGTCCACATGTATGAATACATGATCCTGTGCAGTCCTCTGAATTCTATTTATAAGATATGTAGAGACAGACAGACAGATGCACAGGTGGACAGAGAGGAGGATCAAAACTATTTGCCACCTTCAATAGTTTTGCGTTGTGCGGTTGCTCTCTCAGGAGCAATGCCCTCTCTAGTTGTCTCTTTGTCTGGGGCCCCAGGATTTTTAACAACCCTGTGTTGACACTCCACAGCAAGATTGGGACAAAGAAATATTTGCCTTGCTTTTGAATGTGGGAGAAAGGAGAGAAGGAAGAGGAAGAAAGAATGAAATGCCAGACAGTAGGCACATTTTCAATCACACTAGGAAACTGAAGCTCTGGAAATTTAGTCCATTAAAGCCACTGTGCCCCTGGACAGAAGAATATCCTGTATGCATCCAGGAGTGTAAAGACCACTTCTCACACAGACCTGCAGTATTTGCTTTTTCCTGTCTGTACTAATTAAACCCTCTTAGTTGATCTGTGGCCTCCGTAACTCTGGAGGTATGCTCAGCCCTCATCCTCTACAGGGGACCCCCTGGTCCTGCCCTTGTCAGCCTAATGTTAGCTCGAATTCTGCTGTAATCTGATGAAGCTTCTTCCATATGCCAGCGATTTACAAACATTTTCAGCATCAGTATTCTTTTTTCAAATTAAATCTTTCGGGAAGGACAATATGAGGCAGACAAGGGTAAAGGTGCTCTGGCTGAGAAAGGCGGGGATGTTGGACACCCAGGCCCCCCTAGGGTTCCCCACTAGGTGCCCCAAAACAGTCCTGAGACCCTTGTCTGGAGGGCCTTCCCAGGAATTCCTGGAAGCACCCTTTGAAAACTGCCACAGAGCATCAAGATGTTTACACAGATACTTTTAGAAAAGCAGGTGTGTCTTCTGTTGGGTCACTTTACTTTGAAGCAACCACATTGCAACTGTGTAGACGAGCCCTCTGCGAGCAGTGTTGTCTGCATCATTTCTGCCCAAGTAGTCACGTCAGATATTGTCATTTGGTCACATTCAGGAATCTGGTGGTACTTAAGGCCCTCATTTGGAATAAAGGATTGTGTCAGCATTTCTGTTCTGAATTCCTATTTTCAATGATTTATAATGAAGCATCTTTTTAAAATGGCTTCAGCTGTTTGAGCTATATGCAGCCAAGAGAATAGATCCTAGGGCTTTTTTAGCACTCCACTAACTATGAAATTGTTTGATTTTTACAAAACATATTTAGCAAATTGTTAAAAGTATTGGCTAAACACAGCATTTCATAAATGAAATGTTGAAGTGATCAAGATGTTGAACTTTAAAATCATCTGCTTTCGCTGAACAGTGCCTTTTTTTTACAAAGTTCAATAAGAATTTTTAACATAATTTTACACAACATTATAAGTGCATTGATACATGTTGTAAATATCACGCCACTACACATTCTAATTACCTGATTACATTCATTTACATTAAATTTGTGATTAAATATAATTTCATGCTTATTGAGTGACAGTCCTTCTGAAACACTGCTTCCTACTCTCCGTTGCAGTGTGTGAAACCAAGTGCAACCCAGACCTGGGATGTCTGCAACCACAATTAGTAAATCCCATCCATTAAATCACAGTCTCTCAAGTACAACTACAGACAGAGAAATCATGTATCATGGAGTTAGCCTGTATGAGGGAGGTGTTAAGACAGAGATCCTTGTTTCTGTCACTTTGATCTTTTGGGGTCCTGAGATACATAGTAAAATAAGTTTTGGCTTTGTCTTAAGAATTAGGAAAATTTACCTGTGTTATGATGACAGCTACGTTAAGGGAAGTAGGTAATAGAAGTCACTTGCCTTTATTCAGACCAAGTATTTTTAAGTCATAAGAATCTTGACTTGCAACATTTTATAGTCTTTTTCCAAATTCTCTCTCATCTCCTCTCATCACCATAGCAACCCACATCCTCTGGCAAGTCTGAGGATATTATCAGATCAGCTAGAAGGGGGAGTCTTAGCCCTGAATTTGGCCTTGAATGACTAATTTTATCTTCTTCTTGTGAGCATTTAGCCTCGTGTGACATTTCAGCAGCCAAGCGTATGCAATGAAAGCCTTCTTGGTAGATCTTGGCTTCCCTTGATATCTTGATACTAAAGATTTGTTTGAGTTCTCCCCTATGGATAGCATAGAAAGATCAGAAGAAACCAAAACTACCGGTGTCTTGCATATGAACCACAGAAGGATGCGGGTAGAGGCATATGTTCTGAAGATAAGACAGGTAGACTCATCTTGTAGCCCAGAACAGCTTCACCTGGTCCCGCTGCCTAAGGCCGTGTCTATGATAACTCTTCACGTCCAACTGGAGACCTCTCCACAAAGCATAATCATTTAAATTAAACAAAACACAAGCTTTCCTCACTGAAAGGAGATGAAGGAGGGCACACTAGTGATGTGCACACCTGAGTATGCATGAGATTTACTTTGAGGACCTGTTAAAACACAGATGGCCAGGATGGACCCCCAAATTTTCTGATTCAGTAGGCCTGCTAATGTGCATTGCTAATGAGCTCCTGGATGAAGCTGCCCCTGCCGGCCTGGATGGGGGTCTCCTCTCAATAGTGTAGAGACGTTGTAGTGGCTTCCCATACACGTGAGCCTTGGACTTGAACTTCAAGGACAACACTAGGATCTAGGTCTGAACTCTCCACCTAGGCCATGCCTACCGACGCTGGTACGGGGGGTACCCCCTTTCTATTTCCACTACTCCCTTGGATTGGCAGCTCCTTATTTACAAAGAGCAGTATCACTCGTCACTCACCTGGAAGAAAAGGAAAATAGCATCTCTGCAGAGCCACATTCCTCCCCAGAAACCAATTTATAAAATAGTTACCAGAAGTCACCGGACTTAGGGATCTATTCAATTGATCCAACTCACTGAGTATTTGTTCCGGGCCTGTTCCACAGGAAAGATTTTCAAAGTTGAATAAGACTTTTCCTTAAGGAACACATGTGTTGAAGATTTCCGTGACTTGGTCCAGGTCCAGAAACATTTTTCCATGGAAAAGATTTATACTTGGGGGATAATATTTTAAAATTTAAATTTTTTCATGTAACTCTATTACAGGTATAGAAGGAAAGTGAATGATTATTCTTTCCTCACATTTCGCTCCAAAAAATGGAGTTCATTGCTTCTTTCTGTAGCTCAGCTAGGCGAGGTTCTCCTGAAATCTGACATTCTGTTGGTATTCAAAATAAGCAAAAACGTGTAACCGTTAAAATAAGCATCATTTCTGGAAGCAGAGGGGGTGGCAGGAGGCAGATTTACCCCTTATTTGGAATCTTAAATACTATTTTATATTTCCCACATTGGTGAAAGAGGTGCAGAGTAAAGCATGCAAAAACATTGTTTCGGAAGCAAGTGCTTTTTGATAATACTACTATAATCACAAATAACCACCGGTTTACTAACATCAAAATGTTGGTGCCCCACATTTCCTGCATTACTCATGCAGGAGTGCTGAGCTACTTCCAAACGGGAGAACTCTCCTCTAACGCAGAGCCTGCACGCACCTGCCTGGCCTCCGCGATTGCGGCTATGTCCACTGCAATTTGCTCAGCATGACTGTTCTCCACCACAGAGAGGGATGGCAGAGACCCTGTGAGTTATCATTTGCCATCAAAACAGCTGCTGGTAAAACCTCTCTGAGTCACTAAATCGCAAAAGTTGTCCTGCGTGTATCTAATGCTTTATTTTTACCGTGTTTTCGGTCAAGCACATTCATGCATTCGTTTAGCATTTGACAAATACTTATTGAGCACCTACCAGGTACTAGACACCGTGGATTAAAATATTTAGTAAGTAGACTTTCACGAAGACAGGAGCTAAAGAAAGATTTTGGCCAGGGTTGAGGTCGGCTCCAACTGGGGGCCTTGCCCTCTTGACTCGATCTCACGGCTTAACCATCACCTCCATCCTGGCTTCTCATCTAAACTTTAGTTCCATTCTCTCAGTCTTTTCTAAAAAAAAAAATTTCCCGGATGTGTCTTCTCCATCTTCATCTCAAATGCTTAAATTTATTTAGCTTCTCAATTTAGTTCTTCCTCTGGACTTAAATTAATCCATCCGTCAGTGAGTGTTGCACTCTGCTAGGCAAGGAAAAAGGGGGAAGGCTCCAAGCACCTACCTCAAGGTCTCTGCTTTAAGGGAAGAAATAGTGTGTGCATAAGTAAACTATATACAATAATCAGCAGTGCTAGGCGGTGTACAACAATGCCTAGCGAGCAGTCAGAATCCTACATGGAGTAGGAAGCAGAGCAGGGAAGCATTCAGCATGAGAATAGACAGCAGAGAAGGGGTCCTGGGGAAAGAGAAGCCTGCCCCGGTTTCCATCTCCCAGGCAGATGTGCCCTGGGCAGAGAGAGAGTGGGGATGACAGAAAGAGTTGACTGACATCTCTGAGGTACCCCAGGAAGGAATTTAACCAGGTAATTGAGCAAAATCTTCCAAGTTTCATAAGAAAAACTGAACCTGTATTTCCAGAATAAGTTTACAACCTAAAAATGATATCAGACAGGCATAATGAGTGACTGGAACGGCGGTGTTTCTCGGAGTGGTGAGGTCAGTGGAAAGTTGGTGTGAAGCCCACAACTCCACAGCTTCCTGTGCCTCCATGTTCAGCCCTCCCTTCTCAAGCCTTTCTTTCTCCTGCTCAGAGCTTCTTCACAGCCCCTATTCTGCCCTCCCCCAAACTTTCTATGTTAAACCAATATCATAAAACTGAAGTAGCATGATCGTTACTTCCTATGCTCAGTGGATACAGCTTTTGTTCTTACCAATAATTTTTTAAGTGATTGGATTCTTTTATATTTATATTTATGAAAAAGAAAAATTAAAGCTGCAGTTTGATTGTTATTCTAGCCTGTAAGTAGCTCCATGCCCTTTAGAGAAAGTTTCCTTGTTTCTCCTTAGATAATAACATCAGTTTTGGAGAGTTGTTGGCCTTTGCAGAATATCTAGGCTATTATTTTTTTCTAAAATATATTCTCTTAAGGGAAGATGATTGTAATAATAATGACAACAGTAGTCATAGCAGCAGCTATGCCAAGTTTATGCTGGGCACTGTTCTGAGCACTTCACACGTATTTCATCATTCGATGCCCAGGAAGCAGGCCCTGTGAATAACCCATTTTACAGATAGGGAAGTTGAGGGTCAGAGAACTTAAGCAACTTTCCTAAGGTCACACAGACTGAAGATCTCACTGGTACTTCCACAATACTGTCTGATTACATGTGGGTAATATATTCACCCCTCTGGGATGCTGACTTGAAATGTGAATTCATCCTGGGGAACATTTGCACCAATAGAAGGAATTCTAAGTCCTTTTGTGGGATCTGGGCCCTCTTATCAATCAAAAACAGTTGCTATACCTGGAGCTTCTCCCCTCAAAGAACACTTCTAACCCTTTGCTCCCAAGTGAGTTAGAAGATGATGAAGAGGGCCTTCCCTTGGTGACGATGCCGAGGCCCTGGGCTGTCTGCTTCTCATTATCTTTCCCGCCCCAGAGCCCATCAGCATTGTGCCCTCCCTTCTCCCTCACCTTGCTTTTTCCCTGGTGTTGTCAGGTGATCTCAGCTCTGGCATCACACGAAACTGTCGGAGATGAGCTGCTGACATTTTTGAAGCTAAGCAGGTGCTGGAGGGAAAAAAGGCACTGCGCTTTTTAGGAAGTCAGATGGCATTGTACAGCAAACAGAAGGCAGGCGGCTGATTTCAAAGCCCAAAATCAGATCCTTTTATTTGTGTAGAATATATCAATTTAGAATGCACAATTTGAAATTGCTGGTTATAGAATTTGATACATTTGATTGTAGTATAATTTTCCAAGGCTTCTCTATCCAAATCCCAGCCCAGGGTGACAAGCTCACGTTCAGGTTTATTTCTTCTGGAATCATCACCTGGTGTCCCAAGAAACATGTTTTGTAGGAAATGCTATTTCTGCTCCTGTTTGTAGCATGCGAACAACACTCTTGGGGTGCCTTTGTTTTTCTGAAACATCTACCTACTTGCCATATGTTGCTTCTTAAGACTTTTCAGAATGAATTTTTGTGTTTTCACTTTCTTAATGATTTCTTCTTAACTAAACTTCCATGTAAACAAAATAGTGAAAATATTTCTGGACTACAGCATCTGCTCTCATCTCTTTCCAATTTTAAACCAGTTCTTTAGACTATGACTATCCCCTGCCAAGCAGCATCAAGCTCAGAAGAGAGAAAGATTTTGATATCATAGTCTTCCATAGGAGTGCCACCATCATCCCTCTTGGCCCTAGCCCCCTAACCCTACCCCCATTATAACCTCTATAGAAATACCACCATCTAGCAGCTGCCCTGGCCCATGCCCTCTCCCCACAACATAACCTCTGAGTCCATTCGCAAATGAAGGAGGGACTTTCTTTTCTATGGTCGAGGAAAGCTCTTTCCAAGAAATTGCTCATTTGTGGTAGGTATGGAAGAGTGTCTCCACCGCCTGGAATTACAACAGGAACTATCTCAAGAAAGGCTGGGCATGGCTAGGTCATCCTTACCTGGCCTGAAGCGGAGCATCTAGCCCCTTCCAACAGCCTTGGGTAGCATCTCAGCACTTGAAACTCTAAGGGCTCCCTGCCCTCTGTCTCAATGGCATCTACATTCAGACTACCATAGAGCAGATGTCTCAGCTTGGCCTGACGCTCCTTCTTCAGCCGGAGCTCGCTCTGGTTCATCTCAAAGGCACTGGTCTACACTGCCCCATGGGCAACAATTGATCCCAAGCTCAACCACAGGAAGTGGATCCTTCAGCATAGAGTTCACTTCCAATTTCTTCTTCATTGCTATTTTTGAATTGACAGAACCGCCATATATAGAAGGCTCTCTCTTAGAAGGAAACAAAGAAGAAATGGAGAGGCAGGAAGGAAGAAGGAAGAAAAGAGAGAGGAAGGAAAGAAGGAAGGAAAGAAGGAAAGAGGGGAGAGGGAAAGAAATTTTTTTCTATTAATCATTTTAGTTATTAAAATAAATTAAGAGCAAAGAAAGGTCACATTAAATAAGGCACACAAATTAGCATACTAGCAGAGATGCTTCCAATTTCATCATTATTTTTAACTTTCATTATAAATTACAATCCTAAGTGGTTAAGATAGCTGGGAACACCCAGTACTTTTCCTCTTTTCCCTCTCTGATTTTTTCCTTTTGGGGCACACATGTCTCTTGTACAAAAAAAACTTCTCTCTCTAAAGTAAACACCATCATATTTTTTACAAATAGAGAAAACGTGGATTATAAGATCCCTCAGATAAGCCATAGAATTAAAAATTTAGGAAGCATTATTTTCTCCGTGCATGGGAGTGTCCCCTGCTGGCTCATATCCTAAAAGTATCCACAGCCTGATGCATATTCCTTCAGCCTTTTTTTCTATTTATTTTTATCCTATCTTATCATTTTTAAATAAAAATGGAATCACATTTTTCATAGTTTCACAACTTGATTTCTTTTACTTAACAATGAATTGTGGCTTTCTTTCTACACTAGTACAAATAGACCCACTTTATTCTTTTTGCTTTTCAATTGGTGTATCATATTTCTTTGCAAAAAAAAAAATGGTTTTGTGATTTATTTTGTAACCAATCTGTTACTAAGGGACATCTGAGTTTCTCCCAACATTTTTTTTGCAATAAATCTTTTCCAATTTTTACAAACGGCACTGCCACGAACATTCTTCAGGGAGAAGAAGTGTTTCTGTAGCATACACTCACAGGAGTGGGAACGTGAGCCAGTGTGAACAGTGAAAATATTAACATTTTGCCCAATTGTACCGGGTATATATCCATGTCCCCATTTTTCCATTTCTCGCCGTATTGGTGCCCATCATTTAAATAGGCATTTCCATTTCTGCATTATGAAAAAGGTGTCCAGGAGCAAATCACATCCACTAAAGTTTCTTTTGGCTTCCTAATCTAAAAACAATGTCCCTTGGAATTAATACAGTTCTAAAAAAATAGTGTGCAAGTTGTTCAGGTCATACATAGTCTCTATACTTTATGAAAATGGTTATTTTTTTTTCATAATGTGATTTCTTTTAGGCCCTGGCTCTAGTATAGACATACAAGGCAGTATGGGTTCCCAGTTCTCTGATTCTGTAGCTCATTTTACTTCTTTTGGGGGAAAAAGCAGAAAAGGAGTGATAACTAAATTCTAAGCTTTGCTTAATTCCATCAGTTGCATCTCAATTTCTTTGAGCTGTTCATTTAGAGGATTTAACAGGGCGTTCCAAGTCGCCGAGTCAGCTGGGGACCAGGGCTTTACCATTTGAGTCTGCTGAGCAATCTCCTAACCTGCAATCACTATCAGTAGCTTCCAACAGGCTTTGCGGGACAGGGAAGGGCCTTCCCCAGCCCCAGTGGCACCTCCCGGGCTACCAGGCTGCCAAGCTGCAGGGCCGTGTGCAGGTCAGGCGGAGGGCCTCTGAAGCAAGCCCAGGAATGCCATGGCCACCTCAGAATCTCATATTTTGTAAGGTGTCCTGCTGACAGGGTCACTGTGAGAACCAGATGCATTAAGTGGATTAATATCTATAAATTCCTGAGGAAGTACCTGGCACATAGTAAGCTCTATAGAAGTGTTTGCTAAATAAAAATAAATAAATAAGAGAAAAGCTCTTTCTGCTTTTTTTTTTTTGCTAACTATAAATAACAGACCTATTGATATGCATTTTTTAAGTGGGTCATATTCTTCTTCTTCTTCTTCTTCTTCTTTTTTTTTTGCCTCCAATCAGTTCAATGAGTATTGAATAAGTATATAGGGTTTAACGTACAATGAAAATTGGATTAACCAGAATTACATCATACCTGAATAAACTGATTTGATATGAGGAAAGGATTGACGTTTTTATGGGGGAATTCACTTTTAGCAGTAATAGATCAATAAGAGATGATATTAGGGATTATTTTTAATTCTTTATTCATCACACCATTATGGAGAGACCATTATAATAATACTCATGTACCTTTCACCCAGCCCCTACAATTATCAGTGTTTTGCTGTTATGTTTCATCATTCCCACCTCCTTCTTCATTATTTCTTTTTTCTAGAGTACTTCAGAGGAGTGCTTTTCAAACTTTAGTGTGCATGCACAATACCTGGGAATGCCATTTAGAGGCAGATCTGCTACAGCAGGTCTGGGACAGGCCTGGGACTCTGCATTTCTCAGAAGCTCCCAGATAATACCCAGGCTGCTGGGCCAGGCCATACTTGGCGTAGCAAGATTTTAAAGCAACACCTGGCCATCATATCAAATGCAGACACCAGACACAAGGAAAATAAAGCACTGATTCCTGAGCAGTACCTCTACCTCCTACATACATACACGTCTTTAGTAGTTCATAGTGAGAATTAACATTCAGGATATGAATCACAACTGTAAAACCCAGAATCAGCAAAGAAAGACCAAATTGTGTTTCTTTTTCCGTATTTACAAAGGCAGAAAAATATTTTCATACATGTTACAAAGACTTCTAATAGCATTCCTAGAAAGAAAAATCATATCTGGGTTAACTGTACTAATCAGGGGAAAAAATCTAAAATCTATCCCAACTACCCCATTTTCTGAGCATTTCTGTTTATTAGGGTTTTCTGCCCAGATGGAGCCTCAGCACCATGGGCTGTAGAGGGCCCTGGCCAGTGCTGGAACCCCTGTGTGGCCCCTGCCCGTGTCCTCAGCCAGCCCACAGAGTGCCCAGAAACATACTCCACCCTCTCATCTAACCCTCATTTCTCCTACAAATGTGTTTCTAGTGCTTCAGCATGTCACCCCCACTATGGCAGGTGTGTTAGCTGGTACTAAAAGGACTCGCTTTATTTTAATGGTTATATATTTATTCTATACATAGCATATCTATAAAAGGGAGCGAGGAATATCGCTTGGAAGAAGTTGAGCATACAAATAAGCGAAAGCCCAAATGAGACCGGCTATGAGAAGAGGCAACATTTAGGAGACAATCAAAACAGGAGTCAGTGGAAAAAACTGGCGAGAGAAGATCTGAGAGAAGATAGGGAACAGGAAAGAAGAGAGTCTCAGAGCCCAGCAAAGTATTCTACAAAAGGAATAACACTCCTTCCTTTACTGGAATATTAGAGACATTACCAAATTTCATTATAAACATGTCCTGCGGCACGATTTGGTTATTCACAAATAATCTCTTTGTTTCTGATGTCACGGTTAAAGGATTACATTCAGATGTGTTTGTTCACCTCCTCTTTCCTCTGTTGATGTAAAGACTCCTGCTTTAGGGTTATGAGGATGGCCAAATATCCGGCTCCTTGCACTGGGCTATTAGACACACATACTCACAGCCCCAGAGGAAGGGACACCACTTGCCACACAGGGCCACACAGGGTACACTCAGACAGAATGAACGAGCAGGTACCATTGAAGGAGATTTGTAGTGACAAGAGGATGGGGTACCCCAGATTGCATGGGAGGATGTGGATGGCTTGTTTGAATAATTCCACGGGCTGGCAGGGAACTGAAGCCCACCACTCAGGGATGAGCAGGCACCATGCCTGGTCCCTGTGATAAGGAAGGCTGTTTGGCTTAGGCACCTCATCCATGGTTGCAGGGTTGGGAAGGAGGCTGGCAATTGGGCCTTTCAAGATCCTCCCAGTTTCACCAGAGGTCAAGGCAGCACATGATACTGGGTCTTAATTTAGGCCTCACACAAAATACTACTTACATTCAAAGCAACAGAAACTTAGTTGATGATTCCTATCATTTAGAAACCGATGGGGTGGACAGTCAAGAATGGCCACATACCTGTATTCCTGAAAGGGGCCCATGCTTGACTATCCACCCAGTGGTTGCTAGAAGGGACGTTTAACCAAACAGTGACATCAGTTATCTTCGGAAAGGCACAGCAAATTCAAATGCTGGAGAAAATGCTCCCATGCCAGTCTCCCTGGTCTGATCTATGTAGACTTTTACCAATGGCCTAGTTGGTTAAATCACACAAATTATTATAAAATGTGGATAGTGAGCATACCCTGCTTCATCAGAAACATATCTACATGTGATTCAGTCTCCACTGCCATTTTTAATTTAACTTTTTTATCTCTAAGTAGGCAATGTTTGCACATGATACAAAATCGAGGACCACAAAAGAATATTCACAAAAGAAGTCTCCTCTTACTTTGTCCTCAGCCACCAGCTCCTCCTTGGGGACAGCCAGGATTTGCACTGTGCCATCACAAAAAGTACACAGAAGGCAATTTGCTTCAGTAAAATAAATCTCATAAAGTTCTAACATCATAATTTTTGTTACAAGTCAACCCACCAACCTGCGAGTCACTAAAGGACACTGGTGTTTACTGAAACACTGTACATGTGCAGCCAGGCTGGCTAGTAAACACAGCCCACAAAAGATCAACTTGTCTTCACCTTAGCAGTCTCCAGTCTCCTGGACAGACAAAAAAAATCTCTTTCCATTTATTCTGCCTACTTCTAAGGTGATCTATTACCCACCCCCAAGAAAGTCACTATTTGCTAATCCGATAGAAGCATATTTGCATCATCTGCTAGTGCTTCCACACATTTTTATTGGTTGTGCCCAATGCAACACAGCATCTTATTGAGTAAAACTTACGGTATGCTCCCACTGTATGTAGACCATGGATATACCATAGTGTGCATTTGTATTTGCTTTTCAAAAACAATTAAAGCTATTTATTGCCTAGAGAATCATGGCTACAAACTGAGAAAGCTATGTGAAATGAAAACTCCCTGGCCAGTGCCCAGAGAAAATAACTAATGTTCAGCAGCACTAGTCCTACTTCCTACTCGCCAACCCAGCATCGGGTCCAGTTATGGCCAGGAAAACTAGAATTAAGGACCTCACAAAAATCAGAGCATTTTTACCTTTTTAAAAAGTGTTTCCTCGTTCTCTCTCTCTCTCTCTCTCTTTTTTTTCTTTTAAAAGTTTCCTCTTCTGACAGTGTCATCTTCTTCCCTCATGAGTGCCACGAACTTCAGATACAATTTACCTTTTTTTTTTTTTTAATGATCCGATGTGAGGAAAAATGGGATGAAATTGCTGGAACTTCAAAAGGCAGAGCAAAGAAAAGGAGATCACGTGAACAAGTCAGATCACAAGACTACTTCATTCATGCTCGATGCAACAAGTGCCAAATGCGACGTGAATGTTCTGTGTCATCATTACTCTGTTTACATAAGTGTCAAAAAAAAGTAGGACCATTTTCAGAACATTCTGTGAGTCTCAGCTCTTCTGTGAGAGCGGACAAAAGGAGAGGATGAAAATGATTTTCTCACTGTTGATCTAATTACAGCAAACGTGTGAGTGTTCACCCATGATTATCTTCTGTGTGGATTGTTGTAGGCTGTTCCCACCCACTCGAGGCTGGGACCATGCCATGGAAACGAACTCCTCTCCTGCCAACACCTTCTAGGGATAGTTTGCTGCTGAATTCTAGAGCTATTTTCTGCCATTGTGTCAATCTTTCCAGGCACATCTCACCAGGGAGGTTCCTCCAAGACTTTCCTTCAAAGCCGACTTTGGGACGACCCTCTGGTGATGCCACAGAAGGGAGCGAATGCTGCCATTTTACTTCCTCCTTTGGCTGTAATGGTGCTCACCACCTACCCACCTCTCCATCAACCCAGGGTCCTGGGTTTCTCAGCATTTTAAGGGCAGATAATCTGGAGAAACCTAATAGTCTAAAAAAATGAAATTGCAATTATCCTAAGTTCTTATTTTGAAAGAATTTGAAAAACTGTAGTCTTTCAGAAGCCTTTCACTGCAGCCCTCTGGGAAACAGAAATAGGTCCACAGGGAGACAGGAGACCTGTATTCTAGGCTGCTGAATTGTCATCTGCCCATAAGTTCTGCAGTGGGAGCTAAGTTAGTGGTCCCTGTTATATAGAATGTTACAGTCAAGCACCGAGAGCCTTGTGAGATGAATAGGCTTGTCTGTAATCTCCAGCAGTTCATATGCGTGTGGGACCAGGCAGGACATGAACATGAAAAGGAGTGTGAGAAATTTGGACATTTTGCACTTGGATTCCTCACCATGACCTTAGTAGATTATTAGCAGAAACAATAAGAAGTGTGAAATGCTTCATGCAATTGTTTTTGCTGTGGCTGCACTCTAATAATGTGTATGTGCTTTAGGCAGAGGAAAGTAATACCAGAAGGAAGGTCAGAGACGCAAGAAGGAACGTTAGCCAAGTGTTGACTGTATAAAACAAAATAATGACAAGTTCATGAAGACAGGCTAGAATTAGAGCATAATGACAAGGTGAGGGATCGTATGGCAGATGTGAAGAATTCCTACAAAGCTGCAAAGTGTGGCAGCAATGAAGGAACAGGTGCATTGGCCAAGGCTGGAAGATAATATGGAACAGGCAAAATGGGGAGCATGCCAGGATGGGCATCTGGATTCACTCACTCAAGAGTGGCAGTGAGAATACAGAGCAAAGAGTTAACATTGGTAGAAATTAGTGACTTAGGTCCAATTCAAACGGGAAAGAAAGAGAAGAGGCAACATTGTCTCCAGGACTTTGAGCTGGGGCCAGAAGAATTGATGTCATGCATAAAAGCTGGGAGTCTGCAGGAGAGCCATTTACTTGTGGCAGAAAGAAGGAGATGATAAGTTAAATTTAGGGCTGTCTGGGTTGGAGGCAATGGTGAGGTATTCATGTGGAGATATCCCCCAAGGAACTAAAAATATGATTAAGAAATTAAATAGGAAGAGAGGATTGGCGATAATGTGAGGTGGGAAATAGTGGTAATTGATAAAAGAATATCGAAAGGAGAGGGGAGGCCAGAACAGTACCATGAACCGTATCTCTATACTTCTCCATGGCTAGTGCTGATCCCCCATACCTAGGTCACAGGTAATAGGATAACGTGAAATTTTCCACTCATTTTTATTAACCATATTTTTTGACAAGCACTCGAAATTGGTTATCATCCCGTTTGAGCCCCCCATCCTTTTTCACCTGCAGCTTTGATTCAGATAAAAATGGAATGAGGGAAGACAACGAAAGGCTTGTGTGGGCGTAGCATGTATAAGAGAGAAGCGTTGAGCTGGTGGTGGGAGGAGATGCCTGGGGGAGCGATTGGCGTGGGTTCAAGCCGCGAGTACGTGCAAGGAACCTGAGTCCTGGCTGGGCATCAGAGGTAGCAGAAACTGAGAAGTCTCGTGTCATAAAGAGAAAAGCTAAGCTGGTTGCCAGGTGAGATGAGACTTGACACACATCCATGTGACTGATGCCTTTCAAACTACAAAAACACTCAACGTGAACTGCTTGTTTTGACAGCAAACAGCCACGTTCCTCCTTGTAGTTTCCTGTGGGTCTTCTTCTTTCAGTACTGACTTGGTAAGATTTTCAGCATTTTACCAAGAAGAAGGCGGAACAGGGTTCTGTGGCCCCTGACCCCCAACTCATGAGGAAGAGACAGTAGAAAGAAACACAGGTACCTGCAAAGAGTAGACACCCTACACCTCCCATGTTCCCCAGGATGTTCCAGCCTGTAGTAAGCTAACTTATAGCTGTCAGTTTTGCTGTCCATTAGTATCACTGTGGCAATGGCACAAGACAGGAAAGGGTGCCAGTGAGGGAATCGCACCTCAGGGCCTGCTGAAGCGGGAGCAGTGATTCCCTTTCATCCCAAGGGCTGCGATTAGCCCTCTGATGGCTTTACAGCAGAAAGGCAAAGAGAGAACAAAATGGGCATTTACTCTTCTGGGAAGAAGGAAGAGAATTTAAGAAAACTGGAATCTCCAATGGCTCAGGAATGCCACCATCTCAGTAGGTCTTCAGAAATGATGAAAACCAGGCACAGACAGAACCAGGCACAGAATCCTTCCTGTCCTGTTTAACTTCTTTATGGTTTCCCCTTTTATTAGAGTCTGTGAACATTAGAATGGAATTAAGACATTGAATGAGCAGCTGCAAAACCATTAGGCAGTAACAGAATTGAAACTCTAAACAAATGCAAAGTGGTTCTGGCCACTGTGTCCCCAGCTACAAAGACACTCAGGTGTCATCTCAGTCATTCTTGCATTGGCTTCTGCGGGGTTCTGCCTGCCGATGCTTTGATTCATAGCATTTAACCAACAACAATACCAAATTAAGTCATGCACGGCCTATCCTGGGATCCAGAAGTTCCCTTTCAGTTGTCCCAGTCCCAGCAAAAGTGTTGGACCAGCTACAGAGCTCCTCGCCATTTTGCACCTTCTCTACGGAAAAGTAGCAGCATCTGCCAAGAGATATCTGCCTCTCTTCATACCTTCAGAAAAAGCACCCCCACCCCCGCCCCCCGCCGCCCATTGCCTGAGATCATAGAGCAACCAAGAGATAAATCATTCACTGCATCCGTCACTGTTCTGCTTTCCCTCACTTTTGGGTGTATGTTACAAAGCAGAAAATTATGGAAGATCTCAAAACTATCTCTGTTTTGTAGGTATGTGTTATGAGAAAGGGCTAGAAATCCACTGGTAGAAGGCTGAGTTAGGAAATGAGAAGAAAGCACTTTTTCTTATTTTGCCCAAGTTTATTTGTACGCATGCAATCTAGTGACAATGTGTTCAGTCCTTTTCTCTTTTTCCTACATGGAGTGACAGATACCATCGCATATTTTTATCCTCACCAGCAAGCACAGAATGTTCTTCGGATAGCACTTCAACATTCTTAACTATTTAATTTTTTCATGGGGGTCACTTGAGTGTCTCTTTCTATATTGAATTGTTAGCTTTAGTATGTCCTCAAGAAGGAGGTAGGACAGGTCCACCTGGGGAAACTTGGTGAACAGGGACGTGGAGGTGGGAGCATCACGGAGCAGCCAGAGCACCTCAGGAGGGCGAGTCAGGTGGAGTCTGGCTGGGCCCCCGGTAGGAGGTGGAAGCCAGCTGAAGTTTGAGATGCACTGAGTTTGAATGGATTCATGTAAACTTTAATAAGTATGATGCAGGCATGTGCTCCTGAAAGCTCTGGCGAAGCGGGTGATTGCAAATTAATTGGTTAGCAGATGCATTTGGCCGTCAGAAGGCTTAACCATAAATATCCCTCTAGTTCCAACCTCCGGTAACACGACACGCTTCTGAGGGCTCTTACTCTTCTTTCCTTCTTTAATTTTCAAAGATTACAGGATATCACTTGATGGTTTAGGAGTTGGGTTTTTTTCTCTACAACTTTCCCTTCAGCTTGTTATTATGTATTTACTTTGACGATGACGGATGACCACACATTTCCTACATATTAAGCTCCTTGACAGAAGGAAATTTACCTGCTTGTGATCAACCACTGGAACCCAGCACCTAGCATAGCACCAGATGTGTACTCAGTAGACACTCAAGAAGTATGTGTTGAGTCGATTAATCAAGTAAATTAATTTAGTTTCAATACTCAGGATTATTGCTCCAAATATCAGTTTCCACTGGAGAACACAACACACAAGGAACGTACAGATTGACTGAATTAATATTACACTTGGGACATACTTAGGATGTTCCTATTTTTGATTTGTTCATTTCTTCAAATCCCTCATGGCATTGTGGGAAGTTATTCATTCTTAATTCATTTAATAGATATTGATTGTCTGGTAGACAATGTTAGGAATGCAGATAAAATGGTAAGCAAAACAGACACCTTACCCTCCAATGGGGAGAGGTAGACAATAGCCAAATTCAAAATGAATGCATAATACCTTAGATGGAAATAAGCATCATAAAGAAAGCCAAAGCAGGGGGAGGAAACAAGGCCTGAGTAAGGTGACATCAGAGCAGGGACCCAGGAGAAATGAGGAGGTGAGCAGGCAGGTATAAGAAGCATTCCAGCAGAAGGGATATAAGGACAATGGCAATAAGGTGCCTGCAACCATATATGTTTTTTTTTTTTCAGTGCTCTACATTGATTTTCAGTGTTTTGACTCTTTCTCCAAAAGCTAAGAGGAGAAAGTCCATCCACTTAATTATAATTTTCAAGTGTATGAGCTCCAATATTTGAGGTTTGACAGCACATGTCTGACTTCCCAGCTTGGGACAAAGCAGCTGGGATCATAGCTGTGGAGTAAGATTCTGCAGGATATTTCATCTTGCTTCCTGAGAATCATTGCCTGCGCTGTGATTTCTCTCACCCTATATATTTCCCACTAAGATGAAAATGACTGATAAGACCATATACATCCTCAGTTCTACATATTATTTAAGGATCAAAATCTTGCCCTGAAGAAGAAAGCTCTAGTGATAAAATACTCCCCAACCATACATGAATAGGAAGATTTAGGGAGAAAAGGAATGAAAATTTAGTTATCCCTGAAATTGTGTTATGTCTGTGGCTCACTGCCATGTGGAATGAAGGCCTCGGTGCCATGATATTAAGAGCAGAGATACTTGCAATGGAGTTCCGATTCCATCACTTATTCGCTTTGGGCAAATCACCTGACCCCAGGGCCTCTGCACCTGCTACTACCTCTGCCCGTAAGACTCATAAACACCTGCTTGGGCCCAATGGCATCCTCTGAGTAGGGCCTTTCCTGGTTCTTGGGAGCATAGTGTAAAAAATTAAGAACCAATTCCCATTTTTTATTGTGGTCAAATGTACATAACATAAAATTTGTTAGTTTAGCCATTTTTAAGTGTACAATTCAGTGGCATCGAGTACCTTCACATTTCTGTGCAACCATCACAACCATCTCCAGAACTTTTTTCATCATCCCAAACTGAAACTCTGTATCCACTAAACACTAGGTCCCCATTCCCCCTCCGCCAACCTCAGTGCTCACCTTTCTACTTTATGTCTCTCTGAATTTGACTATTCTAGGGACCGCTTATCAGTGCAATCATGCAGTATATGTTCTTTTGTGATTGGCTTATTTCACTTAGCATAATGTCCTCAAGGTTCATCTATGTTGTAGCATGTGTCAGAATTTCTTTTCTTTTTCATGCTAAATAATATTCCATTGTATGGGTATACCACATATTGATTATACATTCCTCTGTCAATGGGCACTTGGGTGGCTTCCACCTTTGGGCTATTGGGAATAATGCTGCTATGAACGTAGGTGTGCAAATATAAACCGATTTCCTTTTAAAGCACAAGTACTTTTGAAGCTAGGTATGAATTATTAAACATTTCATCATAATTACAGGGAAAGCATGTTTCATTCTGCAGCCACCAAGTGTTCAAAATTGTACTGTAAAACATAATATAAACAGAGCCTTATACCTCTTATGCCCCAAACCTTTGGAATGTTAAAACAGGGCAAATATAACCTTTGGATTGGGCCTAAAGCAACACTGTGTCCCAAAGAACTGTTTGCACAGATAATAAGAAATCAGATATTATGACTACTGGACTGATGGCTACTGATAGTTACTGGACTAAAAATTAAAAATCACTGTTTAGAAATAGCATCACTAAGTTAGCTTTGCTGCACCAATAGAAATACCTTCCTTCTATAAACGTTATTGTTCTCCTTCCCTTTAATGAATACTCCTTGCCTTTATCTCCTAATCAGAACACTATTTGGTTTTCTGCCTGAATCAGTGATTCTCAAATACCTATTCTGTTTGATCTCAAATAAATGCTCGTTGCCTCTCATTTTGAGGGGCCTTTTATTTTTGAGTTAACAGCATCATCATAGGAAGTCCCAGTATTTTTGACAGCGATGTCAGGAAGACTGAAGAGCCAGCTTCATGGCATGTATTTGGAAATTCAACCCTCTGATAAAGGGTGGAGTCTCCTGGGATTGCCAGTGGCCTGGCCAATGCCTTCCAGTTTTTCGTGTCATCAGGGCAGGCAAGCGTTGGGCCAGAGCCTCTGTCAAGCACCACGTACATTTGGGACTAGAAGTCGAAAGCTGCTTGTTTGGCGTGGGGCAAGAGGTGGATGGCCCCCATGGGTGGCCCGGCCAGGCAAAGGATGGAATGGAATGGGGGAGGGAAAAGGGGGCTGGTTTTTTTTCTGGGGCAAGTTCCTCTTCATTCCTTTTTGCCTTTCCCCTCCTGGCAGGGGGCTTCGAGTCTTCCTGTGGGCTCCGCAACCTTCTGCGACACCCAGGAACCAAGACCTGACAGTCGTTATTTCGTCTGTTATCTTCATCGCTGGGCTGTGATTTTTTAGGCTCAGCAGCCTTGGTATTAGGCTTCTCAATGATGCTATCCATTACACTGTCAGCCATGCAGGATGCCTCAGCGCAGGCCAAGTGTCAACAGAAGGTGAGGAAGGAAATCAGCCGCAATCTAAAGTTAATTACCCTGCCTAGAAGTTAATTAAATGCTTGTTAGGAGCAGCAGGGTAGATCCTAATTAAACTTGTCTAATAACAGTCCCCTGACATTCCCGGACACTGAGATTCCTACCGGGCTTAAATAATTCTACTGAGGGCAATAATACCTGTCACATCTCAGAGTCGGGCGGACTCCACAGATGCACGGGACTCAGTATTTTCTGCACTAATTTGCCACATATTGAGCACTTCACGTGTGTTTAATTTACACACGTTTTACTTGTGGGACCCCAGATTGCTCCTAATGATTTTGTCATTTTCCCCTTTTTTTTCCGAGAGGAAAAGAAAAAGAACAAAAAAATAACCAATGAGCTGCGGAAGCGGTCAGCAGCATTATTTTCTATGATTTGGGGTAATGATCATGATTAATGCTTGTTGATTGTTATATCTCTTGTGTTATGTAAATAAAGCTGTGGCCTTCTCCTTCCAATTTCAGGGTGGTGTGGCTGCTTTCATTTGGAAGCAAGCAGAGGGAGGGCAGGGAGAGCTCTGCCAGCCTGCGAGTGCGCTCCAAGCATGCAGACGCTTTTCGAGTCTCTGCTTGGCAGTGACCACCCCTGGAGTCACAAGGCAGAGGGCGAGAGCCATCGCTGCCCGAACCAGCCCCTCCTGCCTCCTTCCTCCCTCTGGCACTCTGCCTGGGCCAAGGTGTGCAAGTTCCTACCGCCCCGAAATGAAGCACGATGGATGAGGGAGGGGAAGGAGAGCAGAGGATGCCTGCAGGCCCCAAACTACCAGCAAAAGTGCAGTTTCAGGAGCTCTTTAAACTCAAGTGAGAAAGAAGTGGCAACGTGGAGAGAAGTTAGTGGCTGTGTGTGTTTGGGGCAGTTTGGGAAATGAGCAGGGTGGGAGAGGCAGTCAGTTACCTCTAGTCCTCCTGGCATTTGGGATTGGAAATGATCACGTTCAGAAACGGAATCAAAGCACCGTATAGCAGGTTCTGATAAACGCAGGTTCTTTTTCACGCTAGGAACGTGTGGGGTTGCTTTTTTGTCTTCTTAAGAAACACATTAATGTCCGCGCAATTTTAATGCTCATCAAAAAAGTCCTGACTTTTGGCCAGGTTCTGCTGTTCAGCCGATGAGTGGTGGCACTGTGTGTGTTAGGGGTGATCCCCCAGTGTCCTGACTGTGCCTCTGAAAAGAAGGATGTCAATGACAAATACGTGATTGCTGATAGAACAAGTCCATTCCAGAAAGCCCCAGACAAGCTTTGTCCAGTGTGAATGGCCTGGTATTGCAGAAAAGCACTAAGGGTCAGGCTTAGAGAAAGAGTCACAATGAAATCAGTTGTTTTCATTTTCATTTCTTTTCATACATTCTTTAGAAATCCATACTTGGTTATATAAAGATGTTGAGTTAATTCATTTTGCTTCTGCAAGTTGAGCTGTGGTTGGACTGAGCAAAGTTGCACCCAGACCTGTTCCTCCACGTTCCTTAGGAGACTGGGTAATAAAAGAGTTAAACCAAGCAGCCCCATCTTATTTTTCACCTTCTCACCAAACAGCATGAATTAATGAAAAGATGTAAGCACTCAGATCTTTTCTGGCAAGAATGCTTGTTGAAATAATCAATTAACCTTGGAAGATCAAATTGACAGGGCTTAAGTGCAAAGTTATTTAAGATGCCAGATTATCTAGCCAGATGATTGCATTTGTTGCAATGCAAGAAAGCAGTAAGAATGCTTTTGAGAAATTTCGAGGCTTCAGAAAGATTTAATGTTATTTCTCCACAGAATTAATCTGCCCATTAGAACACACTTTAACCTCTTACGAGTAATATCCTGGGATAACTTTAATTTACCTCTTTCCTTTATTCATACAGTGAAAATGATCTGAAGACAGCAAACATACAAATTAGATTCAAGCTTTTGCTTTCATTTTTTTTTAAATGGGCTTTAAAAAATTAAATGAAATCTCAATTTGCATCACTTTTTTATTTTAATTCAAATATTACCAGAGCTCCACTTGGATATCTTTTATTTGCAGTAGAGTATACTTGCTGTTGTATAATCAGGATGAGAACATTTTATTCAGATGCCTATATAATGAAAACTATCATTTTAATAACTCCCTAACCAGTCTGACCGTTTTTGCAGAAATTAATTGTGCACTGACTGAGAGGAAGGGGGAAGGGGAGGAATCCCTGAGAAATGGTGTCAGTGGGTGCATGCAGCATGTGACCAACCATGGCCAGGTAATGCCACCTCAACTAAGGAGAAGCCAGGTCTATCAGACGTGAGGCAACAATTGTTTTGGGGTTCACACTTGTAAGATGATAGGAGCAGTCAGTTTTACATGGTGTTTAACTCACCCCACTTTAAGAAGTCATTCACAGGAATGCGAGTATTGCTATAATTTGGAAGAGTAACTGCAGAAGAGAGCATAATTCAGTCTCCACATTCTCCGACCCTGGCTAGCTCCATGACAGTTTTTGTTTCTTATGAAAGCAGCCTGCTTATTGGTAATTCCTTTAAATAAAGGAATTATTTTCCTAAGCAATTTGTTTTGATTGTGTTACGTTCTAGCTCGTCCTCCTCTGCTGTGTTGAAAGAAAAGCTAATCTGCTGGTTTACTATCTCGCCGCACATAAAAGACAAGTGGGAAATGAAATTTTCGAAAAGCTAAACTCCTAATTTTTGTGACAAAATGTGAATGAAAATGATGAACTTATTCATAAGAGATGAGAATTTTGAAATGAATGATTTATGGGTATAAGCCTTAAAATATATTAATTTAGTACGGAGGCAGAAGATTTAAATGTTATTTGCTAGCTGAGTACAAAGGACGCTCACAATTGTATTGAGGTACAAACAATGCATTTAGCCAGTCGGGCTATTTGAGCGAGCATAAATCTAAGAGATGTAGGAGTGAAATGAACTAGTGGGGTCCATGAAGCAGTAGGTTGTGGATACCAATGAGACACAGCTAAATGTTACGTCCATTTTGATGGCACCCCATAAACTGTACTTTGAGCCCTATGAGTACAACTGATTGATCCTTGGATTGTCATTCTGTAAGAGCACATCTCTAGCTACAACTCAGAGCTTCTCGATTTTGGCACTATTGACATTTTGGGTCAGGTCATTCTTTGTTCTGGGGGACCATCTGGGCATTATAAGATGTTGAGCAGCATCCCTGCCCTCTACCCATTAGATGCCAGTAGTGCCTACTGGCTCCCCAGTTGGAACAATCAAAACTATCTCTAGATTTCAGCAAATGTCCCCGGGGGGGGAGGGAGGTGGGAAATAGTCCCTAATTGAGAAGCCCTGCTATAACTTACAACAACCCATGAACATATGAACACTGTTCTCAACAGAAGCTGACATACCACGAAGCCAGGGAAACCCAAGGTTCAGGGACTCTCACTTGCACAGGCCCTTCTAAGGCCCAGTACCTAATTTTGTATTTATAATTTTATGTTTGCATTTTTTATGTCTTTATTAAAGAGAACACCCCAAAGTGTAAAGTTTAAGCCCCATAAAATCTGGTCCTGCATCTGGGCCTGAACCTGGTTGATATTAATCAGCTTATTCTACAGAACCAAAATCTGTCCAAAATGACTCCTATTCTTCCTTGCCTGTTCTTCCTTGGTTTGTTTATACATTCAGCTGGTGTGCTTGGGGTGGCTGTCCCTCACTGAACACCACGCCCCTGACTTCACGGAGCCTGAGAAGGTTTTGGGCAAAAGCATCAAGCCCCACACCAACATTACCTCCTGTGTTCAGGTAAAATTTCCACAGTCAAAGAAGCGGCAGCATCTGGTTTTCATGCCCTTCAGGATTTCACGCAAATAGAGGTTGCCAACTAAAAATTCTACTTAGGATTTTTCGTAAAGCTACTTTCAGATTAAAAATTGCTTGAGAAATGATCCCAGCCTCTGCCAAATTCTTCTTAAATATAATGAGGATGAGAGCTGAGAAGATTATCTATGTGAATTTCCTACTGAAACTTTGTCTTGTTGCAGAAGTCAGAGCTCAGGGATAATCAGATAGAAGACAGGCCTATATAAAAACATCTCCAACTGTCTGACTATGCACCTCTCTTGAAACTTTAAAGGCTTCTTATTGTTCATTAAAATTAAACCTGGCACAAATAGATGAGGAATGGATGGATGGATGGATGGATGGATGGATGGATGGATGGATGGATGAGAGATGAATGTTTGGACGGTTAGAGACTTGTCCTGCCATGTTCACCTGTGTGCTTCTTGCCAAGTACTTGCCCCCTACCCTAATGCCTGCATGGGGGATAGCTGCCAGGCCTATGCTCTTGACCCCGATCTACCCAGGACCTGGGGTAGAGTCAGCCATGAAGAGGGCCCACTAAGTGCTCAATGTAGGAAAGAAGGATGAGATTCAATGAATAATGTTTTTTTCTTCTCCTCTTCATGGATTAGAGCTGTCTAAGCTAGAAGGGAGCTCTCATTTACTAAAATAATCTTTTCTTCCACAAAAGCATTGTCAGCTGACACTTCTTACAGTAACTTTAAGTTACTGTAAGATCTGGATCATGGAATAGCTTTTCAACCCAAAAAGTTCTTTTGAAAGACCATGATATAGTATGGATGGCCAAATGATAACTATAATAAAAGCTGATTGATGCTGTGTTTCTGGACAACTTACCAAATGTCGAATATGTGGTAGTTAATGATGTGACATTAACAATGAAATTTCAGCTCCACTTCCATTATTAACTTCGGCCCTCTTTAAGTCCCGCATTATTTCTGGGGACTCTCATGTGCTCATAGATGGTCTGGCTGGGAAGCTGCCAAAGGCAGGGCTTTCTGCTTACTATCCCCTCCTTGGATGCCTGGGAACATATGTCATTGGCTCAGGATGCTCCCCAAAGCTTAATGGCCTTCAGA
>NW_011889144.1:293090-311873 GCF_000151845.1 Pteropus vampyrus
CACACCTGTGCCCTCTGCCCTGGTGGGTTCTAGTCAATCTGACTTTATTAAGATAGCAAAAATGGCCAGCTTAGCTAATGCATACAGAACACATACCATGTGCCAGGCACTGCGCTCAAGTCTCTCTGCATGTTGACACTTAGGCCTTAGGACAACCCTACGTAGTAGGGACCATTATTATTACTGCCATTATGGAGGAGGAAACTGAGGCAGGAAACATTAAGTGACTTGAGCAAAGCTATACATGTGTTAAATTGCAGTATAAAGATTTGAATCCAGGGAGTGTGCCCCTATATTGTACCCTAGTAACCACAACAGTAAACACCCAAACCGTACATAGATTTTATTAAATAATCCACCCAGAGGCATCACATCTCAGTCTATACACATACAGCAAACAGAGGTCTATTCAAATCAGAAACTTGGTGAAACACTTGGCCAACTTGGCTAAAGAATCGTGAAGTGCCCCATCCATCCGGAACCTGTCTGCACCCTCTTTTTTCCCCGCCAAACAGCAGATACCCTCTTCTGAGTCCCTTTCACCCTGATCAAATGTCTGGTCAGACAGCTTTTGTCCATCAAAAAAAACTGGAACTCCATGGCAGCTCTACAAGGTTCAGAACTTGAAGCAGCGGCACAAACTCTGCCCACTTGCTCCTGCAACAGACCCTTTGGAGGCTTTCTAACCCACATCCCCTCCTGGGCAGATCAACAACAAATTCAAAACGGCCCTGCCTTTCATGGGAAGGATGCTTCCAGGCAAGGCTACAGGCACAAAGAAATGTTCAGTTGAATGGCACAGATTGGGCTTCTACTCTGACGACTGCAGATATAAATAGGAGCATTCCTGCTCATCATAAATTCACATATTGGTGAGTGCCAGAGCCATGGGTTAAGTCCTCCTATAAACATGTTCTCATCACAAAGGAGCAGTAGAGGAAACCAGCACGGGGCAAGGCAGAAAGGAAAAACCTGACCCTAACTTGTCCAGGCCTGAATGTGTTTTGGTATCAATCTTCATTAACAAATTCAGATAGTCAAAAAATCTCAAGATCTTGTTGTATTTTATCTAATTCATCTTTATTGTGAACCTCCAACCTACCTGCTGGGGAATACTTGAACCTCTCTCTGGCTTCTTCTTCATTTCCAGAATGTGTACGCAGTTCTAGAGTGTTCTGTAAGAAGTTTGTGAGAACTGGCTTGGTTTGGAGAAGGGGATCTACTAGAGAATGGGGATTGTCTGTTGGTCTTCCTGATGTGGGTCCTGTGACTCTGTGCTGGATCTGAGTCACTGACATTTAAGAGGTTCCCCTGGGGTCCCCAGACCAGGGCTATCAGGTAGAAATATAAGTGAGCCACATGTGTGAATTTAAATCTTCTAGTAGCCACATATTAAAACAAAGAAAAAGAAATAAGAAAAAGTAATTTTAGTCATTTACTTTTTAAAATCCAATATATTAAGAATACATTCTTTTCAATCCAGCATTTGTGCTTCTTGGTATTTACCCAAAAGGATTAAAAACATATCCACACAAAAACTTGTATGTGAATGTTTATAGCAGCTTTTTTTCATAGTTGCTAAACTTGGAAGCAACCAAGATGCCCTGAGTAGGTGAATGGATAGATGAACTGTGGTACATCAGGCAGTGGAGTATTATTCAGTGCTGAAAAGAAATGATCAAGCTGTGAAAAGGCCCGAAGGAACCATAAGTACATCTCACTAAGTGAGAAGCCAATTTGAAAAGGCTACATACTGTCTGATTCTAACTATATGACATTCTGGAGAATGCAAAACTATGGAGACAGTTAAAAGATTAGTGGTCGCCAGGGGTTAAGGGAAGGGCAGGGTAAACAGGGGATGTTTAGGACAGTGAAACGATTCTGTATGATACTACAATGGTAGATACATGTCCTTTGTACATTTGTCCAAACCCATTGTATACCTAATGTACACTATGGACTTCGGGTGATAATGATGTTGGTTCATCGATTGTAACGAATACACCACTCTGGTGGGGGATGTTGACAGTGAATGAGGCTGTGCATATATGAGGGAGGGGATATATGTGATATTCCTGCTTGCCCCTCAATTTTGCTGGGAACCTAAAACTGCTCCCCCACAAAAAAAAAGTCTATTCATTAAAGTTTTCAAAACCACATTCTTTTTTTTTTTTTCATATAAATCTTTAAAATCTGACATGCACTTATCACTCACTACACATCTTAATTCAGCTGGATTTCAGGTCTCAGTAGCCACCTTGGGCCAGTGGCTCCCGCCCTAGGCAGGTTCAGCCCTCCACCCTGCCCCAGCCCTGCTCTGAGGCTGGGTACCCAGGGCCCTTGCCTGCTGGATGGAGCCCAGGGCATGGGGACACAAGGAAAAGAAAACATGAGTTCAAGGCCTACAAAACTGTGTGGTCATCATTACAGCAACCTCCTGGGTATGGTGTTTTATCTTCCGTATGCCAAGTTCATCCTGCCTGTAAATAACAGCATATGATAATGAGTCATAAAATGCTTCCACTCACTGTCAGGCACAAAGTAATGAGTAAAGTGAGTATTTATGCCTGATTTTACCTTTTTTTCCCCAACACACCAATGAGCAAACCAACTTGTACTTGGGTGTTCAAAGCGAACCATCTATAATATTTAGGGTTTTTCCTCAGTTTTATTTCACAGAGTCCCCACTGGAGTAGTGGTGCCTTGAAGATGTTCAGTACATATTTACAAAAGTCAGTAGATTTTGTTACCTAAAAGAAAGGTATCAAAAATTTTCTTACTTTGCTATATGATAAGGTTAGAAGTTAATTTTAAAATATACCTGAAACTAATATTGCATACCAACTATACTTAAATAAATTTTTAAAATAAAAAATATATATAAATTAGGCACAGTAAGAAATTAACAAAACTAATAAAATAGAATGATAACAATATACTATAATAAAAAATAGCAATAAAATAGACCCTTAGAAAAAAACACGAATTGTAAAACATCAGTTATTTTATGTTAGAATAGACTTCCTTACATCTAAAAACCTTTTATCAAGTGTTTTAACTATCAACTTAAACTTCTCAGTTGAAAATTAAGCTTGCTACTCACGAGTAAATCTGGTACCAAAACAGTCATTTGGGGGATAACTTGAGTGATAAGTGATGCTCAGAAAGCTTAAATCCATGATGTCCTTTCCTCCCCAGGCAGCTCAATGACCCTCACAACAATCAATGAAAAAAATGGAGCTGTCCTTGTCACAAACGACGGGCAGATCCTGCAGGCCCAGTCAGGCTGTGCTAGGTCCTCAGAGGCAGGTTCTTTCCACCATCCATGGGCAGGATGGAGTCACAGAATCTGTCAGTGGGGAAGATACTGTTCTGGAAGACAGTGTGAGCTACCTCAGGTTCTGAGCCTCATTCAGTTGCGCTAGTCACTTCTCCCTCTAGGTAAAATGGGCAAGTAACAACCTTTTCGCATAGAGTTGTAGAGACTTCCATGAGAAAGTTCGCAGAGATGAACACAGTCCGTATTCAGTAAGCTCTAGCAACTACAGCTCTTGTCTGTACTAATAAGGTCTCATCCTCACATCGTCAGAAAAAGCCAGGGCAGGCATGCAATAATATTTACTGAGTAAATGAAAGCGCGAGTTGATTATTAGGAGGTTGGGAGAACAAGTGAAGATGAAATGGAGAATTGGGGGAAATGAAGGAAGAAAATGAGAGCCTGAGAATGAGAGGAACTAGAGGCAAAGAACAAGAGAAGCCCTGGCTTCATGGAAGCAAAGTAAGGGAAATGCTTGTTGGTGAATGAGAGGGCAAGACGCCAAGTTCTGTAATAAAGAAGTGATTAATTGAGGCAGCCAGGGAGAGGATTAGAACAGAGAGCTTTTGATATTGTGCAGTTAGGAGGGAAGACTGCAAAGAATTTTAAAGCATATGAAAAAAAAAAAAAAGGAGAAAGAAGAGCTGAAAAAATTAAAGACAAGAGGACTGATTTTTTTTTTTAATAGGTTTGCTGTTTGATCCAGTAAAGCAGGCAGTACTCTGCTACTAAAGTGAATTTCTCTTTTGGTTACTTTTCCTTAGGAATGAGAAAGCCTTGTTTGAAAATCTAGACACCCCAGAACCCAATAATGTGAAATGAAATTCAAGAAATACATCATGAAGCAATCATGCTATTTAAGCTTTTGATAAGATTTTCAAAATCTGAGTGATGATAGCTAAATTCTACCTCCCACACATTCATTGTAAAATTTCAGATTCTTGTGTGTCATATGTGAAAAACTCAGAGTGAAATGGATAAACTTATAATATTCTCTGCCTAGCTGAAACTATAATATAAAATAGTCGAAAAAGAGACTCCAAAATGTTTAAGAAAATATAAATCAAATGAAAGAAGAAGAATTAAATGTAAATATGTATAATTACAGCATTTCAACTTCGCTGACTGCCCCTTTGAGTATAGACTAGAATTACCTAGAATTTATACTGCACCTTTCTTCCTAAGAGCCTAAAATGCATACATATTTCTAATTTACCTTCGCCTGGGTTACTATTGATTAAATGTATCATAGGGACATGTCATGTCTCTAGGAAACACGTGGAAGTTGAGGAATATGTAAGCAGGCATGCATAAATTGCCAAGACCATTTTAAAGTTAAAGGATTGGGAGACCAAATTGGGTACCCAAAACCCCATATGGAACGTATACTCATTTCTTAATCTCCAGCCAATTTTTCATCCTCTGAATAGTAAACTGGCCCACTTATCATTTGCCAAATAAGCAAAAAAAGGTAAAACTATGCATTTTGTGGGCCAAGGCAGTTTGTTATATTACAATAGCTTAGGGAAAAAAAAATATCTTTTTTAAGGATGAGGAAGTAATTCAGCAGCCAAAGCCCATTTCCCTTGCCTGCAAGTTAGCCCACTTCCTTGGACTGTCACCAATAGCCCCACGAGAACGGCCTGGGAGGAGCTGGTGGGAGGAGGTTGACACATCTGGAGCATATTACCAAGAGCACAAGCCACTTACTAAATGGTACCTATTACTTTATCATCGAACAGATAGAAATTCACAAAAATGAAGAATTCTTCAAATCCTGGAGTCTCAGAGTCACTGCTAACTCGATAATTTATTACTGAGTCATTCAAGGTCTGAGAATCTTGTGTACAAAATTGAAAACTCTTATAGATAAATACGGATGCTTATTGGAGTGTCCATATATCAAAAGTAGTTATATTAACATATTTTACTACTGCCTTTCAAGGACCACTGTATTTTAAATGTTTTAAAGTACTTGGTGGTTCAAGAGATCCAAGATCTAATTCCAATTTGTCCACTAGTTACTCCTGAGCAAGTCAAATTAATTTTGCTCTCAATTTTTCCCTCTGTAAAATGAATATTAGACCAATTAATTTCAGAGATTCCTACCAGGTTCTATTGTTCCGTGCAATTACATGGCCCCAGCTCTCTAGGCTCAGTTTCCTCTAGTGCAAAATGAAGACATTAAACCGATGATCCCTAAGCCCCTGGGGCTCCATTAAAGCCAGCAATGTGGATTCATTCCATCAGCTAGTCTTTTTAGCCACATAGACACCAATGCAGTGATTTTTATAAAAATTGAAAGTGTCCAAACTTCAGATAAATATCAGGAATATATGCCCCCTGTGACATCACAAACGGGGCCTTGTGTATCTTGTCTCGCCAGTGTCTACAACAACAGCCAAGACAGAGGAAGCCTAAGTAGAAGCTTGACCAAAAGGGAAGGTAAGAGATTGCTCTCTGTTTCCCTGTAACAGGACAAGAATCACAGTTAAAGCGTGACATTGTTTTTCCCTACTGGCACGAGTGTCTAAAAATATTTTACCAGAAGAAAGCGAATATTTAAAAAGTGCTTTTTTCTGAAACTTGAAGGGGAAATAGTAGTATACAATTAATAACCAACAGGGCCCTGTTCTCACAAATATAGTGGAGTCGTTTTACTAAAGAAATACTTACCTGCTAAACAAGAAAGATGAAACAAAAAAGCCCTGCCCCCAGTCAGTGGAACGTAGAATCACACTGCCCAGCACAGAAACCCTTCTCAGCCCCTGCTCAGGGCATGTGGAGGCCATAATCAAGTTTGCCGAAACTTAGGGAAACTGTCATCAAGGGAGGAGACTAGTGTCCAATAAATGGACGATTCTGGAAATTGTCAGAAAGGTCAGGGTGTACCTTCCACCTGGGAGTGTGGGCAGCGGGGCGCATACCCTGGCAGCGTTTCCCAAGGGAACCTTCTGAAAGTCTCTCCAGGTACAAATCGGGGGTGGTGGGTGAAAAAGAAAAAGTGGGGGGCACTCCTCAGCTGAACCTTCGTCACATTGACTCTGATGGGGTTTTAGCTGATTTGGGTTTTCCCTCCCCAGAACTGGGGGAATGGTTGCATCCAGTGTGGCCTCGCTGCCCATATGCCATTCAGCTCCTGTCTGCCTTTTTGTTTACACTGGGGACACAATAGAAGCTATAGTCCTTCCAATACATCATTTATAAGTGTATTCTACCTCTGAATGTACAGACAGAACTGGCTGTGGGTGAATAAGCTCTGTGAATATTGCCAAGACACTGTGCTTTGTTCAGCATTATTCTTCACAATAGATACCACACTTTGGAAGTAATTTTAAAAAGGGAATCAAAATAGTGGTACTTTTAGCCTTTGTTTCTTTTATACCACACTGCATTCTCTGTCTCTCATTCAGCCGCTCCCATTATACTGACAAATTAAATAAACCACTCCATTGCAGAAAGGCTCGGGCAGGCAGGACTTCACTACACTGCAGCCCAGGGAAGTTGAAATAAACATTGAGGCGATTTCTGCTAGCAATTTCAGCTAACTTTACTCAAGGAGCAGAAAGAAAAAATTGGGGGGACTACAGGATTTGAGCTGGTCAGCAGCATCTGAGCACTGGCCTCTGCAGCAGGTAATGGACCGCCTGGGAGAGGGCTGCATTTTCTAGAAGTGCTGAAAGTCCCTTCCTGCTGTGTGGCCCCTGAGAGAAGGAACAGGTGAGTTACAGGAGGCTCTGGGGCAGGCTGGGGGGCACGCGCAAAGCTTAGCAGCTGATGGCTCTGGGAGGTCCAGAAGTTTCCTCCTTGCAAGCCTCTTGGCTTTTCTTTCTTCTTGTAAGGCGTAATTTATTCATACATTTGCCGAACTGCATCCTAAAGTGAGAGAGTGAGTCATTCAGGTGCAGAAAGAGAAGCTCCCTCTCCCTGTCTGTCTCTCTCTTCCTCTTAAACTTTACTTTGACTGTTAGAAGTTTTTGATTTGTGCAGTCACATCTATTTTTGAAATTCAGGCAAAAGGAAAAATAGAGGATAGAATGTTTTGAGTACGATATTGTTTTCGGTCTTTTTAAGGTTCAAAGATGCACTAGAGACATGAATGCAAACTTTGGAAGATGTCCTCTAACTTTTGGCCTGAAAACATTTTTATTTGTTCAGGAGAAAAACAAACAAAAAAATATCTTATACCTGGGAAGGAAGCGCTTTTAAATTAATAACTATTTTTGAAAATAGACACAGATTTACTTTGAAATCCAGCGCACACGAGTCATTTTGGTTAAAAATCTGGGTTTATAATCATTAGTAAGGTATAGCTCTTTCTCTAAATGTAGCTCTGGTTTGACTTAGAAAATTGCTGTGACTGTTGTAAAAATCGTCTTCAGTATCTGTGCTGGGACTCCTTTTGCTCGCGACCACTCTTAACAAAAGTGGAATTGCTGGAAAAGATGGAGTCAAGAGTGCTTGTTGTCAGGGATCTCAGAGGCCGCCCGATTTCCTTATGAAAACAGAGCTCCAGTAAATGCCAGTTCCAGGAGATGGCTTTGAAGAATCCAGCCACCAGCTAAGATGACCTCATTTAAAATGCATGGTGGCTCCACCGTGGAGTGGGAAACTCTGTGTTCCAACAGAGGCATCCCCTGGCTTCGAAGTCAGAGGCCACTGCAGGCAAAGGGAAATATTGAGCCAAAAGAGTTTGAACAGAACCATCGGGGTTCATCTTTTATTACTAAAGAAAGACTTGAAAAAGCCCAGGTGAAATTTTCTTCCATTGTCTAGGAAAATTCTCTGTAATTTGTCCCCAGGGAAATCCAAGTGCGTTGTGACCGGGGCCCCCACCCCACCTCCTCTGTCCGTCTTTCTCCTCCTCTCTCAGAGTAAATGTCTCCGGGATCCCTGGAGAACGGAGTGGGTGAGCAGGGGACGCTGAAGGTCAGGGTTGCCCACTGTGGCCTGACTTTTAAGCTAAAGAGGTTTTTCTTTCTCTTGTTGCCATGTCAGGTCTAATTTGGCCGCATTATGCTAAAGGGGTGGGCCTGCTCCTGACAGGAGGGGGTTAAATGAGATTACAAGCTTTAGAGGCTGTCAGCAGCTCCTGCTGCCTGGGATGTTAAATTGCGATTTAATGGTCAGCTTTATCTGTAGAGTATCAGTAGAAATCTGCTGTTTTCAGCAACTTAATTGGCACTGTGTTTGCAGGAGTTTTTCGGGGAGGTGGGAGAGCTGACCAGATTTTAATGCTGAATTATTTAGCGATCACACTGGCAGAATGTCAGTGGAAATCTGTGGCGTTTTGTTTTTCGGAAGCACAGAAAGCTTATGAATGGGCAAGATGCCGGATTCTGCTGTGATACCCGAAACTTTCTAAAAATATTCGTGGGCTCTGATGTAGTTTATTTATAGATGGAATAAACAAAGAGTAGCAATTGCTCTCACAACATATGTGCGGTGCCTGATTTGCTCAGGGCAGTGAGAATCTCTGATAGAAAAGGTAGGGAACGCCAAACAAAATGTGTTTGTTAATCTTTCCAAAATTGTAACAGTGTGCAGCTGAACATTCCAGGGGTGAATTACTAGTGACTAAGGCAGCACAGTTCGACATCAGGGCAGGGAAGTACATGTGCATGTGTGTGTGCACACGTGTGTGTATGTGTGTGCCTTCACCTGTGCATGTTCATGTAGGATGGAGCACAATAGCTGACCAGCATGGTGGTTTGTCTATATGTGTCAAAGTAGTGTGGGTAAAGGTTGTACTGTATGAAATTGTGGACATCCCATCATGTTGGCCCTACAAACTCATCAATTACCTACTGTGCCATCCAATCTGTTCAGAATAGAAGGGCCATGTATAATTTGCTATTTCCACACACACAGCGGGAAGTGGGTGTGCTGTCTTCTTAGGATTAGTTACAGGAAAGAGTTTTCACGTGGGAGGAAGGAGAGAAGCTGCCAGGAGCCTGAATGTTGGTGGCACTTGAGGGAGACTGGTGGGTATGGGGGAACACACACAAGATGGTTGGAGGGAAAAAAGGCAGAAGGAAGAAAGAAAATAGAGAAAGTGTTTTCCCTGCAGACGCACGCATTGTCTGTTCCCAGTTAGGGTCAGTCCAGAAAGTTCAGGATTAGTAAATTTAATATCCTGTCAAAATTCTCATGATAATGAATCCTGGCTGGCCGGCTGGCACAGCAGCTTCAGCACTGCAGCCGTCGAGATAGCGCAGCTAATTTATGAGCAAGAGATTGTGCTGCGCTGGCACCAGCAGGCCTCCCAATTCGGCGGAGGGGTGGTCCCCACCAGCGAGTGGCGGCTCTGGCAGTCCCGGATGTTGCTCAGCTCCCAGCTTTGCCTTTTTTGTGAGCCCTAGGCCACACCGCTGAGTGATCTGTTCGTCCCTCTTTTGCTGCAAATCCTGGTTTTTCCTAGAACTAGGAAAATGCCTTGTAGGAAAATTTAATTCTAAAATGATCTCTTCACAGCCTGTAGTGACGCCATACCATCAATATTTTTAATCCAAAAGGGAGTGTAGAAGTATGGACACAAAAGTTTCAGAGCCGAGAGAGAAGGAGAGGGGTAAAGCTGGCTGAGCGAGAATAAATCGCAGATGCCGTGGCTGCCTCCTGGTAGCCGGGCCTGGGCAGTTTTTAGGCTGTGGGGGTAACACAAGATGTTGTGTCCCTTAGTGAGGAATATAAAAACGAGAAAGTTCCTGTGCAATTTGTTCAAGGCTCTGCACCTCTCTAAGCAGCTGTCAGATCCGTACATTATGGTACATTGAATCTGAATGAGGCTCTCAACATCAAAACCTTGCATCCATTATGATATCATCTCCCGCTCTAAGCCGTAATGCTTATTAATTCTGCACCCATACTCTCCCGGCTTCAGCAAATGTATTCCATCAGCCTAGCATTTAATTTAATTAGTACAGCTGGGCTCTCATTCTCCTTTCTGTGTCAGAGGTATTGTCAGCACGTTCTGCTGTAACACAATTACTGATTGCTTTTAGATAGGCAGAAATATGATTAGGGTATTGGGTGACTGTATCATAAGCCTTATTAGATTCATTTGAAATCTGGAGATAAATAGGAAACTTTTATTTGCAGTGTAATGAGATTATGCTTATTAGGCCAAGACCTCACAGCCTTTTGCAAAGAACACTGTATCAGTCGGATTATACTCTGGAAACACACATTGCTCCCAGCATCCGAGCCATTTCTGAGCGCCTTCGAGACTTCAGAGCTGTCACACTGTATATGTTTTAGGATTATGGCCACCTTGTATCTTCCTCATGATAAAGGACGTGGATATCCCTCTCCCTTCTCAAAGTCTGATGGAATACATACATCTTGAAATGAGATTTTATTTTATGAGAAATATTTTGAAAAATCAGTGCGCAAGCTAAAAGAGATTATACTTTTCAATGTATTTATTTGCTTTTAAGATGTTTGCATTTATTAGATGTCGCTTACAGAGATTGGCATATAATGAGTGTCTTAAAAATCCCTAGTGCTCAATCTCTAAAACATTTATCACTGCTGTTATTGTTTTGATAACAGCTAGTACAATTCCAGAAACATTTTTTTATTGGCATTTATTTGATAATCTCAAATTTCTAATATTTGTGGAGGGTTCATGCCAGAAATTTCTTCTACCTAGAATAAATCATTTCTGAATAGTATGGAACTGCCATGAAGAGGCTAGCATAATTTGAAGAAATCTACTGAAGTAGAAAGAATTTAGGATGGCAATATATTTAACTGAGCTGAAATTTGTCAGATATACTTTTTGGTTATAAAATATAACATCTTTATACCCAGGGAAATATGATAATGGTTTTTCCTAGATAGGAAAGTTTTGGAATGATATAATTATTTTGCTCCAGGAAAATCCAAGATATAAAATCTAAAATTGTAAAATATGGGACACATCTTTAAACCATGATTTACTTCTTACATCACTCCCATCCCCCACCCCACTTCATTTTTGCCAGGTACTTTATAACATTGTTTGATTTAGGTAAATCTAAGTAGATTATTTTCATGAATTCATTTATTGCATAAGACCTACATATACAATGCGTGTGCTTCGGTGTGACCTTACATAAAATAACGAGCATTTATCTCTTAGTTAAATATATGGTCAAATCAAATATGTGGAAAAGTTTGGGAAATAGATCATGGTAATGGTCACGCAACATCTGGAATGTAATTAATGCCGTTGAACTGAATACTTAAACATGGTTAAAACGGCAAAGTTTACATTATATGAATTTTACCATAACAAAAGAAGAAGGAAGAAAGAGAGATATGGTTGGGGTGAGCTCCTCCAATGTGAGTTGCGGATCACGGAATGCACTGTGGTCAGTGACGTCCTACTTCCTCCTGTGGATTTACCAATGACAGTGAATTTTAAATTCTAATCTGGTGAGCTTTATACTCATTCCCACAAGTTCAATTATACCATTTCTTGCCAAATAATGTGTAAGAAATCCTAGTGAAGGCATTTGTTCTTTTCCCAAAATGATCCATGACAAAGATCTTGCTTGGCCTTGCAAGAATTCAAGAATTCTTGGTGGTATAACTTGTACCCAGAATCAAAATAAGATCCTTGACTCTGTTCCAGGATTAATATTCAGTGAAGGAGTGAATGAATGAATAAGGAATAAGGAAACATTCAAGAATGTTTCAGTGACTATTTTTTTCAAAGGCACTGAGGAGAAAGTAGCCAACAGTCCTGCTCACTATCATCTTTTTTTCCCAGCTTTATTGAGGTAGAACTGACGAATAAAATTGTAAGATATTTAAAGTGTACATCATGGTGACTTGATATGTGTGTACATTGTGAAAAGATTCCCACCATATAGTTAATTAACATATTTATCATTGTGTGTGAGAATATTTAAGTTCTATTTTCCTAACAAATTTCAATTATATAATACCATGTTATTGGCTATAGTCACCATGTTTTACATGAGATCCTTTACATGAGACCTTATTCATCTTATAGCTGAAAGTCTGTACACTTTTACCAGCCTCTCCTTCCCCCCCCCCCCGCCCCAGTGCCATCTTTGAATGGGATGAATTGAAGTGGAAGCAGGATCTAAGATCAAAGTGTAAACGTGAAAGGAAATAGAATGGGGTTGGCCCACAGGGCATCAGCAGCCAGTATGAGCCTTCTAAACTCACCTCATCTTAACCAATTCACCCTAAAAAACCCTCTTTATTTCCTCAGTAAAGTATGTGCACACACTTGTACAAGATGTACTTATGTTTGCTCCAACACTTTTTATATGCCACTTACAATTGTTGTAATTTGTAATTAAACGAAACATGATGTGAGCCACTGAAATATGAATGCAAAATAAAAAAAAAAAATTGGTTTGTTCTGTGAAACTAAATTAAGTATTTTGGAAACTAAATTGAGTATTTTGGAAAGACAAGATAAAAGCAAGTTGCTTTGAAAAATACAGAATTACCTATGGATGAGATCATTATCAGTTACTAGCAAAAATCATTAAAACCTAAGATTCTACATTCAGATTGCTTCACAAGTCGTTTTAATTAATTGTTTCATGTTAAATAAACATAAAAAATGCTTTATGGATAGATGCTGTTTGTGTAAGAAAGAGGACTCTGAAAGCCAGTCAACACCCTTGGCCTAAATCAAAATATGCATACACTCTACGTTATAATGCTTTAAATAGAAATCTATATATTTTTTAATGATTTCCTACTCTAAAACACATTTCTGATTACTGACCAATTTTTAGTTCCAGCATATCAGCCTAGAGGATTTTTGGGCTGGAGTGAGTTCTGACTCCAAGGAATTTTCTGGTGTTTTGTGGAGGTTAATGGAGATTGCCATTGGGGTAGAATAAGCATAAATAAATGCCTGAATGAGGCTAAGTGGAAGGGAACTAGTCCTTTTGTCGTGATCCTAGAATAAGACAAAGAAGAGATTGGAGTGGAATGGAGTAGAATGGGAGAGAAATATCGATAGGTGGCAGCTCATGACCCTTAGCCACTTTCTAAGGAAGGCTTAGCTGTTCATAGCTCATTTAACCATCACTTGGATCCATGTCCTCCCTATATTTTCCTATTCAGTCTCAAAAGAGAGGCTTTCTCAGGTAAACAGAAGTGCCCAAACAGCAGAAAGAGCCTGAGGCAGGGCTGGCCTGGGTTCTGGAGCCAAGCTGGCCACCAGGTCAGCATTCTTAAACTCCAGTCCTTATCTGCAAATGACAAGATATACCCCAAATCACAAGAACTGAGTCTGATCTCTGCACGGCCCTTCCATATGTTCTGTGGCTTCATAAAGCTCATGGCCTGAGAAGAAATGATCGATTTCTTTCTTACTTATTTTAATTTCTTACTTACTTTAATTTTAATTTCTATTACTACTTGAAGACTTTCCACCTGTGATACCTGAGCTAGATCACTAAATTTTTCTGTTTTCTCTGTTTCACACATTGGTAAAATGAAGAAATAATAAGAGCTCTGTTACGGGGGTAATGTTAGGGTTTAATAGTAGTGCTGATGCTACGGATGATACGTACAGATTTATACAATATGTATGGTACGTAACATGATGTATGCGTGAGTGTGTGTACACCTAGATTCATACACACAATGTCTCTAACACTACTGCCCCAGCACAGTCTGCACTCACCGTCGGCTCTCTTCCATTTGCCATGGCTATTATTACCTGGCTGTTTCTATACTCTTGAAGAATACCTAACTGGAAAAAATAAATAAAACGTGTCTTCAAACTGGTTATTTACATTCAGATACATGCAAAAGAAAATCGTCTTATAGAACTATTTACCTTTAACCTATATCAGTCAAGCTAATCTGCTGTGCAACCATAGCATCAGTCTTCTTCCTTTTTTGTTTTTACCAAAAAGGAAAGATTTGAAAAATAAAGACATAAATAAAGATAGGCAGTGAGTGAGAGTGTGTATTAGTTTGTGAGGGCTGCCTCAACAAAATACCTCATCTGGAGCAACTTCAACAACAGAAATTTATTATGTCACAGTCGGGAGGCTGGAAATCCAAGATCGAGGTGTAGGCAGAGTTGGTTCTTTCTGAGGCCTGAAGGAGAATCTCTTCTATGCCTCTCCTCCAGCTTCTGGTGGTTTGCTGGCAGTCTTTGACAGTGCTGAGTGTGTTGAAGCATCACCTCGATCTCTGTCTCGTTATCACATGTCCGTCTTCTTTCCGTTTGTATCTCCATGTGTCTTCTTATAAGGATGCCAGTCATATTGGATTAGGGCCCACCCTACTCCGGTGTGACCTCATCTTAACTAATTACATCAGCAATGTCCCTATTTCCAAATAATGACATATTCTAAAGTACTGAGGGTTTGGACACCAACACATGAATTTTGGAGACACAATTCAACCCTTGAAAAAGCAGAAAACGTCATATTCAGAAATAATGAATTTCACAAAGAAACATAACAGGAGAAATCACCACACATTACAATGCATCGGTGTCTTCAGAGCAGCCTCAGCCAAAGCTGACTGAGCCTGAGGTTTGTCCTATAAACTTGACAACAGTGACTGATGTTCTAGCCCTGTACTTTATCATGAAAATATTTGGTCGTTTGTTAGTTTCTCCTGAAATAATTTAGTAACCTCACTGTATTTCTGACTAAGGGAGTCTACTTTGTGGGTGGTATCAGTAGAAATAGATGATTAGACAGAGGTAGAGACTGGACCTCAGTAGCTACATAGAGCCCAGATCACCCAGAGAATGAGTAGAACTTGGGAATAAGGTCCTGACCCAGACCCACTAAGCCAGACTCTCTAGGGTGAAGGTCTCAGCATGCAACGAAGGCTAATGGCCAGCCAGGGTAAGAACCACGGCAATAGGTGTAAAGTTCAGGTGACTGTCAGCATATGGCTCCAGGTGGTAGGATTCAGGAGCAGTGAGGTTACCCACAGCATTTCCTGCCTCTCACTGAAGGGACTGTTCACCCCCTGGCGTGGCTATGGGTTAGGGCCCACCTGACACTCTGACATCTCCCAAACCCCCATCTGGGTCACCTTCCTTCCCTGGTAACCCCATTGTCTGAATTTTTCCCAGCAACTTTCTTTCATTAGAACATAGCCTAACCAAGGTGCATCTCCCCAGGGGCGTGCTCCCTACACAGAGATGAACAGTTCAGCTCCCAGCTCCCACTGTGTGCCTGGCGAGGCCCAGGGGCAAATGTATACTCATTTGAATAGACTCCTGGCTCCATCTGCTGAGAACTTACTGTGCCGAAACCTTTACTTCTCTACTATATTCATCGTAGAATAGTTTTGTGGTGCTTATTAAACATAGAGATTCTACCTTTCCTACACTAAGACCTTCTAAATTAACATCCATTTGGGAAGAGCTGAAAAACATGTATTTTTCAAAAGCATCTTTGTTATTTGTTACAATTTAGCAACTTTGGGAAATAGTCTTTTAATTCCCACCACAACTCACTGAAGCAAGTACCACTTTCATTCTAAGTTACTAATGAGGAAACTTGGCTTAGAGGAATAACTTGCCTATGGTCACACAGCTAGTAAGCTACAGAGGCCATTTGAGACACAGCAGCATCCATTTTAGAGACTGTGGCAGCGTAAATGGAAATGATACTTGGAGTTGCGGGAGTTCAGGATCTCTGCGTACCTATTGATTTACATTCATGCACACATACATCCCTCATTCTTTAGCCTTGGTGAAAAATTGTAATTGTTATAAACTGCTTTCCAAAAGAAAGCTCTGTAAGTATGCCAGACCACAGGAGTGTATCGGCTTTAATGACCTAGTGTGTAGGCACTACTGCAGTATGGGAAATTTCTCATCTTTATTACCTATAGCATCAATGAGTTGTATTATTAAGACCAAGGCAGACAACATTACAATGGCTTTTAGAATAGGCAGTGCACTAAAACTTTGTGTAAAAGGAAACTGTGTGCTAAATACATGCTTACCACTAAATAAAAACAATCTTTAACTCTGGCTTTGTTTTACAGGTTAACATATATAAGGAGGAAATAGCGACAGTCGGTTTTCCTAGAACTAGTGGATTAAATAAAAGTATAATAATTGCCGTATGTTTGTTTGATGTAGATTCAAAGGTAGAATTGCAACAGAAGTAATTAGAGTAATTATTAAAGTCCGAATTTAATCCAAAAGCCCCAGGGAATATTACATGTTCATTCATCTAAACCTGATATGTTTCCCATTAAAAACATGAACTGCCTCCGGGATCTTCTGCCAGTCTATTCTGTGGCGGGCACTAGTTCAGGGTACTGTCTCCACCTCTGGATCATGGCTCTCTGTGATGTCCTCTGTAGGCTACAAGAGGGCACCATCCTAGGAGCTAAAAATAATTAGGGAAAATGTTAATCCTTCCAGGATTATCTTTCTTGTCATTTATGATAAATAGGTGTTTTCCAGAATTATGTCCCAAGGCAAGAAGACCAAAGGCAAAGCCTTCTCAGAGAAAGAGACTAGACTGGACTGTTTCTCCTTTCACATCTGGTAGAGTCAAATGTCCTTCAGGACAGAATGATTAAGTTTGAACCACTGGGATGGAATTTTTATAGTTATCTTCTATACCCTAAGCTTACATCTGGGTGATCCTGAAAATAACTGGTAGAAGAAAATACTCAGTGTCACAGTGGGCCTCAATTTCATCTTAGCTTGTTAGATTTTAATAATTTTCTATAAACCTAGACTTCAATAAAGAGGGTAATTATATTCTTCATCTTGGATCAGAAAGAAGATGGATTACCTCTTAATAGACTGTGTATGTTAAAGTACACTGTGTGTACTCATAGGCTTTCATATTTCTACTTATGCTCACATTACTATTCTGTAATGAAACTAGATTTAGAAACTTTAATCATATTCTTATTTATATAGAAAATAAAATAATTCAGTTGCAGATCAAATTGGGTATTTTGGGGATTCAACCAATTCATTCATTAATTAAACCACCTATCTATATAATACATATGTGAAGACTACATATATAGGATTTATAATGTAATTGAAGAGGAAAGATATATAAGTATGTATCTACCAGTATAAAACAATTAGTGCCATATGAGTGATTAAAATGTTTATCTCTCACCTTATAGCCTAGAATGCCAGTTCTGCCATTTCCTGGCCCTATGATCTCAGGCAAGTTTTTCAACCTCTCTACATCTCATTTTCCTCATCTGTAAAAAGGGGACGAAACCTGAGTCTCAAGGTTGTTGTGAGGAACGAATGAGATATATAATGCACGGAGCTTTAATGACCTGGTGTGTGGGTACTGCTGCATTATGGGAAACTTCTCATTCTTGTTACTGACAGGAGCAGTGAGTTATGTTATTAACTCCAAGGCAGACATTACGATGGCTTTCAGAACAGACAGTGCACTAATGCAGAGTCAGTACTCAATACATGTTAGACAAGGCTGTTATTGAAGCAACTTGTATCAATAATCAACTAGTTTCTGCTCCAGATAAAAGTGGAGCATTCTGATTGACAGAAGAGAGTTATTCTCTTTTCCTCTTAAAAGAAGGAAAGTCTCCAAGGATTAAACTAAGAAAAAAGTTTAAAATAATTTGATCGTTTTTCCAACTACGGATTGCAGACAGGGTTATTGTTACCAAAGATGACAATTTGGCTCAGGTTCCTGACCAATAACCTTATGGAAACCTCCAGTTGCCCAGACTGTCTCCACAACAGTTCTCTGTGCACAGGCTGGCCCTAGGCACCTGGAGACAAAGCCCTGTGACCCTATCTGCACCCCAGGGTTTCTTGTGCTCATTCTCATGACCATCTTTTTATCTCAAAAGGAGTGGCAAGATTGGGAACAGTCATCTGGGACAAAAATCGCTGGTCACAGAAAGACGTTGGCACACAGATGGTCACTGAGGCTTATTGTACAAGAATCTTAAAAACAGCTAGTAATAGCCATCGAAACAAGTTTATAAGAACACTACTCAGGTTTTCCGGCTGTTCTCCATCATATGTTCAAAAATAATGACAGCTTATACACTTGTTCTAGGTATTCTCATTATGAATCTTTTAAATAAAAGGGAAGCTCAGATTGTATAACTTAAGGATCACTAAATTGTCTCATAGGTAAGCAAGCTTCACAATGCAGGCTTGCCTAGCAGGTATTAGTACAGACAGTATTTCCTTCATATCCAAACCACAAGAAAATTACATGTACATCTTTATCCAGTGCCCTGAATTCACTGAACCTGCAAAAGCATGTGAAATCATTACCAAACGTGGATTCTGGTGGGTACTGAAAGTAAAGTTGGCTGCCCCACATGGATGAACTCTGCATTGAACAGTTGGTTGCATTTGAGTTAATGGGTCCTTAGATAACCCATACGTGTGTCAATTGCCAAGTAACTGTAGGTTCATAGATGAGAGAGTCTCATCTAGCTCCTGAAGCACTTTTTATCTTTATCACCCATAAAAAAAAAAA
>NW_011889144.1:311923-313837 GCF_000151845.1 Pteropus vampyrus
TGACAGGAGCAGTGAGTTATGTTATTAACTCCAAGGCAGACATTACGATGGCTTTCAGAACAGACAGTGCACTAATGCAGAGTCAGTACTCAATACATGTTAGACAAGGCTGTTATTGAAGCAACTTGTATCAATAATCAACTAGTTTCTGCTCCAGATAAAAGTGGAGCATTCTGATTGACAGAAGAGAGTTATTCTCTTTTCCTCTTAAAAGAAGGAAAGTCTCCAAGGATTAAACTAAGAAAAAAGTTTAAAATAATTTGATCGTTTTTCCAACTACGGATTGCAGACAGGGTTATTGTTACCAAAGATGACAATTTGGCTCAGGTTCCTGACCAATAACCTTATGGAAACCTCCAGTTGCCCAGACTGTCTCCACAACAGTTCTCTGTGCACAGGCTGGCCCTAGGCACCTGGAGACAAAGCCCTGTGACCCTATCTGCACCCCAGGGTTTCTTGTGCTCATTCTCATGACCATCTTTTTATCTCAAAAGGAGTGGCAAGATTGGGAACAGTCATCTGGGACAAAAATCGCTGGTCACAGAAAGACGTTGGCACACAGATGGTCACTGAGGCTTATTGTACAAGAATCTTAAAAACAGCTAGTAATAGCCATCGAAACAAGTTTATAAGAACACTACTCAGGTTTTCCGGCTGTTCTCCATCATATGTTCAAAAATAATGACAGCTTATACACTTGTTCTAGGTATTCTCATTATGAATCTTTTAAATAAAAGGGAAGCTCAGATTGTATAACTTAAGGATCACTAAATTGTCTCATAGGTAAGCAAGCTTCACAATGCAGGCTTGCCTAGCAGGTATTAGTACAGACAGTATTTCCTTCATATCCAAACCACAAGAAAATTACATGTACATCTTTATCCAGTGCCCTGAATTCACTGAACCTGCAAAAGCATGTGAAATCATTACCAAACGTGGATTCTGGTGGGTACTGAAAGTAAAGTTGGCTGCCCCACATGGATGAACTCTGCATTGAACAGTTGGTTGCATTTGAGTTAATGGGTCCTTAGATAACCCATACGTGTGTCAATTGCCAAGTAACTGTAGGTTCATAGATGAGAGAGTCTCATCTAGCTCCTGAAGCACTTTTTATCTTTATCACCCATAAAAAAAAAAAAAAAACCCTGAATGATTAATAAATGGCAAAGGGGAGAAAATCACCACCCAAAAGCGATATCTGGAAAGTGATACCTGCATTTGAAGACACATCCGCAGCAGTCACCTTCATCAAACCATGCAAAAAGCAACAGTAGCCGTGAAGAACCCCAGATGCTTCAAGGTGGTTGTAATCATGCTTGGCAACATTTTTAATGTGGCAAAACTGGAAAATCCTGAGAGAGAAAAGCCCACAGTATTCCAGCCAGAAGTGCAGTGACTGGAATCAGGAAGATGGGGTTCTTTGGAGGAGAAATTTGGGATCAGATATGATTCTGAATAATACTCCACTGCCTGATGTATCACAGTTCACCTACTGAGGGTATCTTAATTGCTTCCAAGTTTTAGCAACTATGAAAAAAGCTGCCATAAACATCCATGTACTGGTTTTTGTGTGGATATGTCTAAGTGGCAGAATTACCGAAAAGACTGCAAATGTGTCTTTAGATGCTGTGTGTTTGAGATTCACTTGGATACAAGTAAAAGACTATGCCTGCAATGTCCACAGACCCATCCTTCTAGCACTGTTTTCAATATGAAGGGATGAATCAATCAGCAAAAGTTTGCCGAGCACCTAAGAGATGGAAGATGCAAGAAAACAAAAAACAGCATGAAAACAGTTGCTGCCCTGAAGAAAATAAAATTGAATGGGGAGTTGGGACATATACATATACTTTAAAAACCAAGTGTGTAAGGCAGGAGCAGATGGGTACTACATGGCTATGAACCAACACCCAA